>NC_091284.1:11107699-11230199 GCF_032444005.1 Ranitomeya imitator | reverse complement strand
CCTTGCTGCAAAACACAGATGATTTATATGGAGACACATAATGATTCAATCAGCCGCACCGGAGACAGCAGCGAGATGAAATCTCCGGGGAAATGGAAATTACCGCCCCCTCCACCTGCGCAACCTACAGAGAAGAGCGGATCCACGCACAGGAATCAGCTGCTCCCTAAGTGCAAAGTTCTAGGATCTGAGTTATTGGAGCAACAGATATAAGAAAGCAAGAAAAGCGGGAACCAGAAAGAGAAGACACCGCAGGACACACCGACACCAATGCACGTATACACCCGGCATTATACCCCAGAGCTGCACTCACTATTCTGCTGGTGCAGTCACTGTGTACATACATTACACTACTGATCCTGAGTTACATCCTGCATTATACTCCAGAGCTGCACTCACTATTCTGCTGGTGCAGTCACTGTGTACATACATTACATTACTGATCCTGAGTTACATCCTGCATTATACTCCAGAGCTGCGCTCACTATTCTGCTGGTGCAGTCACTGTGTACATACATTGCATTATTGATCCTGAGTTACATCCTGCATTATACTCCAGAGCTGCGCTCACTATTCTGCTGGTGCAGTCACTGTGTACATACATTGCATTACTGATCCCGAGTTACATCCTGTATTATACCCCAGAGCTGCACTCACTATTCTGCTGGTGCAGTCACTGTGTACATACATTACATTACTGATCCTGAGTTACATCCTGCATTATACTCCAGAGCTGCGCTCACTATTCTGCTGGTGCAGTCACTGTGTACATACATTGCATTACTGATCCCGAGTTACATCCTGTATTATACTCCAGAGCTGCACTCACTATTCTGCTGGTGCAGTCACTGTGTACATACATTACATTACTGATCCCGAGTTACATCCTGTATTATACTCCAGAGCTGCACTCACTATTCTGCTGGTGCAGTCACTGTGTACATACATTGCATTACTGATCCCGAGTTACATCCTGTATTATACTCCAGAGCTGCACTCACTATTCTGCTGGTGCAGTCACTGTGTACATACATTACATTACTGATCCCGAGTTACATCCTGCATTATACTCCAGAGCTGCACTCACTATTCTGCTGGTGCAGTCACTGTGTACATACATTACATTACTGATCCTGAGTTACATCCTGCATTATACTCCAGAGCTGCACTCACTATTCTGCTGGTGCAGTCACTGTGTACATACATTACATTACTGATCCTGAGTTACATCCTGTATTATACCCCAGAGCTGCACTCACTATTCTGCTGGTGCAGTCACTGTGTACATACATTACTGATCCTGAGTTACCTCCTGTATTATACTCCAGAGCTGCACTCACTATTCTGCTGGTGCAGTCACTGTGTACATACATTACATTACTGATCCTGAGTTACATCCTGCATTATACTCCAGAGCTGCACTCACTATTCTGCTGGTGCAGTCACTGTGTACATACATTACATTACTGATCCCGAGTTACATCCTGCATTATACTCCAGAGCTGCGCTCACTATTCTGCTGGTGCAGTCACTGTGTACATACATTGCATTACTGATCCCGAGTTACATCCTGTATTATACTCCAGAGCTGCACTCACTATTCTGCTGGTGCAGTCACTGTGTACATACATTACTGATCCCGAGTTACATCCTGTATTATACTCCAGAGCTGCACTCACTATTCTGCTGGTGCAGTCACTGTGTACATACATTACATTACTGATCCCGAGTTACATCCTGTATTATACTCCAGAGCTGCACTCACTATTCTGCTGGTGCAGTCACTGTGTACATACATTACATTACTGATCCTGAGTTACATCCTGTATTATACCCCAGAGCTGCACTCACTATTCTGCTGGTGCAGTCACTGTGTACATACATTACTGATCCTGAGTTACCTCCTGTATTATACTCCAGAGCTGCACTCACTATTCTGCTGGTGCAGTCACTGTGTACATACATTACATTACTGATCCTGAGTTACATCCTGTATTATACCCCAGAGCTGCACTCACTATTCTGCTGGTGCAGTCACTGTGTACATACATTACTGATCCTGAGTTACATCCTGTATTATACCCCAGAGCTGCACTCAGTATTCTGCTGGTGCAGTCACTGTGTACATGCATTACATTACTGATCCTGAGTTACATCCTGTATTATACCCCAGAGCTGCACTCACTATTCTGCTGGTGCAGTCACTGTGTACATACATTACTGATCCTGAGCTACATCCTGCATTATCCTCCAGAGCTGCACTCATTACTGTCACAGACTGAGGCTAGGCTGGCATTATGGGATGTTGTGTCTGGCTGCGCAGGGTCTGAGGCTCAGGCACCTTTGTTTGAGGGATGGGATTTCGGTGGGCTCGGGCTCCAGGATCTCGTAGGCCAGGTTGATATCCTCTGTCTCTCGGAGGAGGGCGTAGATCGGTTGTATCTGATCATTGAATCGGGCCACCAGGGTCCTCGCGTCCTTCTTGGGCATCGCAGACTCGTCCTCCTCCACTTCCGTCTGGCAGAACGTGCAGCGGAAAGTACCTGAAATACAAGGACGGTCAGAAGTCTCATCACAGGCGAGATACCAGAGACGCCGACCAAAAACAGGGAACCGGATCAGATCAGCTCAAAATAACTATCTACTCAACACAGAAAATGCCATCAGCCCCTCCTGACTGCCAAGTACAGACTCAGCAGCCTGTATTATACTCCAGAGCTGCACTCACATTCCACAGTCTTATGGATTTAGTCTCCGGCAGTCACAGCTTGTATAGTGTCTGCAGACAGAAAGAAACCAACATCACGAAATATAGGGGCTCAGTCAGTGTCTGTACACATGCAGAATAGTGAGTGCAGCTCTGGGGTATAATACAGGATGTAACTCAGGATCAGTAATGTAATGTATGTACACAGTGACTGCACCAGCAGAATAGTGAGTGCAGCTCTGGAGTATAATACAGGATGTAACTCAGGATCAGTAATGTATGTACGCAGTGACTGCACCAGCAGAATAGTGAGTGCAGCTCTGGGGTATAATACAGGATGTAACTCAGGATCATTAATGTAATGTATGTACACAGTGACTGCACCAGCAGAATAGTGAGTGCAGCTCTGGAGTATAATACACGATGTAACTCAGGATCAGTAATGTAATGTATGTGCACAGTGACTGCACCAGCAGAATAGTGAGTGCAGCTCTGGAGTATAATACAGGATGTAACTCAGGATCAGTAATGTAATGTATGTACACAGTGACTGCACCAGCAGAATAGTGAGTGCAGCTCTGGAGTATAATACAGGATGTAACTCAGGATCAGTAATGTATGTACGCAGTGACTGCACCAGCAGAATAGTGAGTGCAGCTCTGGGGTATAATACAGGATGTAACTCAGGATCATTAATGTAATGTATGTACACAGTGACTGCACCAGCAGAATAGTGAGTGCAGCTCTGGAGTATAATACAGGATGTAACTCAGGATCAGTAATGTGATGTATGTACACAATGACTGCACCAGCAGAATAGTGAGTGCAGCTCTGGGGTATAATACAGGATGTAACTCAGGATCAGTAATGTAATGTATGTACACAGTGACTGCACCAGCAGAATAGTGAGTGCAGCTCTGGAGTATAATACAGGATGTAACTCAGGATCAGTAATGTAATGTATGTACACAGTGACTGCACCAGCAGAATAGTGAGTGCAGCTCTGGAGTATAATACAGGATGTAACTCAGGATCAGTAATGTAATGTATGTACACAGTGACTGCACCAGCAGAATAGTGAGTGCAGCTCTGGAGTATAATACAGGATGTAACTCAGGATCAGTAATGTGATGTATCTCCATCCGTAGACGACAACAATGTGGATGACAGCACAGCGTCCACAGAGACTGTGGGTTTATTGCTGGGAAACCATCAGTATGGAGGCTCTCATACAGCTTTCTTAGACTCCTGAATGGCAGATCTGCCTGCTGTGCAAGAATATGGGTTCAAATCTAATTGTTGCCAGAACTAGGAGCTGTGCACACCGAACAGATAATATGCCGCAGTGGTAGCGGGAGCTGTGGCCCCCTGAGCTCCTGGGATTAGTGTGGGGCCCGGATCTCGCTCACCCCGATATCATCCTGCTTATTGCTCTTTACCCCCGGCTCCTCCTGACCGGCAGGATGTCCTGCTCATCAGTGAACTGTAAGACATTGTAACTGGATCCTTACACTCCAGTCACTTCCAAAGCTGCAACCACAGAGATCAATGTATCACTACATCTGACCAAACAGCTCAGGAATAACCAAGTCCCTGCATTCTGAGTTCCCATGGTGCACTGCTCTGTGGGCCCAGGAAAGAAGAAACATTAATTGCAGCTCTGGAGGTGACTGGAGGGGAAGACATGAAGTTACAGCAGAATAGTGAGTGCAGATCTGGAGGAGACTGGAGGAGAAGACATGAAGGAACAGCAGAACAGTGACTGCAGCTCTGGAGGTGACTGGAGGAGAAGACAATGTACAGAAAAACAGACTGCAGCTGTGGAGAAGACATGAAGGAACAGCAGAATAGTGAGTGCAGATCTGGAGGAGAAGACACGATGTAACAGCAGAATAATGAGGGCAGCTCTGGAGGTGACTGGAGTATAAGACATGAAGGAACAGCAGAATAGTGAGTGCAGCTCTGGAGGTGACTGGAGGAGAAGACATGAAGGAACAGCAGAATAGTGAGTGCAGCTGTGGAGGAGAAGACACAATGTAACAGCAGAACAGTGACTGTAGCTTTGCTGGTGACTGGAGAAGACATGAAAGAACAGCAGAATAGTGAGTGCAGCTCTGGAGGTGACTGGAGGACAAGACACCATATAACAGCAGAATAGTGACTGCAGCTCTGGAGGAGACTGGAGGAGAAGACACAATGTAACAGCAGAACAGTGACTGCAGCTCTGGATGTGACTGGAGTATAAGACATGATGTAACAGCAGAATAGTGAGTGCAGCTCTGGAGGTGACTGGAGTATAAGACATGAAGGAACAGCAGAATAGTGAGTGCAGCTCTGGAGGAGAAAACATGATGTAACAGCAGAACAGTGACTGCAGCTCTGGATGTGACTGGAGTATAAGACCTGAAGGAACAGCAGAATAGTGAGTGCAGCTCTGGAGGTGACTGGAGTATAAGACCTGAAGGAACAGCAGAATAGTGAGTGCAGCTCTGGATGTGACTGGAGGATAAGACCTGAAGGAACAGCAGAATAGTGAGTTCAGCTCTGGATGTGACTGGAGGATAAGACCTGAAGGAACAGCAGAATAGTGAGTGCAGCTCTGGAGGAGAAGACACGATGTAACAGCAGAACTGTGACTGCAGCTCTGGAGGTGACTGGAGGATAAGACCTGAAGGAACAGCAGAATAGTGAGTTCAGCTCTGGATGTGACTGGAGGATAAGACCTGAAGGAACAGCAGAATAGTGAGTGGAGCTCTGGAGGAGAAGACACGATGTAACAGCAGAACAGTGAGTGCAGCTCTGGATGTGACTGGAGGATAAGACCTGAAGGAACAGCAGAATAGTGAGTGCAGCTCTGGAGGTGACTGGAGTATAAGACATGAAGGAACAGCAGAATAGTGAGTGCAGCTCTGGAGGAGAAGACATGAAGGAACAGCAGAATAGTGAGTGCAGCTCTGGAGGAGAAGACATGTAGGAACAGCAGAATAGTGAGTGCAGCTCTGGAGGAGAAGACACGATGTAACAGCAGAACAGTGAGTGCAGCTCTGGATGTGACTGGAGGATAAGACCTGAAGGAACAGCAGAATAGTGAGTGCAGCTCTGGAGGAGAAGACACGATGTAACAGCAGAACAGTGAGTGCAGCTCTGGATGTGACTGGAGGATAAGACATGAAGGAACAGCAGAATAGTGAGTGCAGCTCTGGATGTGACTGGAGGATAAGACCTGAAGGAACAGCAGAATAGTGAGTTCAGCTCTGGATGTGACTGGAGGATAAGACCTGAAGGAACAGCAGAATAGTGAGTTCAGCTCTGGATGTGACTGGAGGAGAAGACCTGAAGGAACAGCAGAATAGTGAGTTCAGCTCTGGATGTGACTGGAGGATAAGACCTGAAGGAACAGCAGAATAGTGAGTTCAGCTCTGGAGGTGACTGGAGGATAAGACCTGAAGGAACAGCAGAATAGTGAGTTCAGCTCTGGATGTGACTGGAGGATAAGACCTGAAGGAACAGCAGAATAGTGAGTTCAGCTCTGGATGTGACTGGAGGATAAGACCTGAAGGAAAAGCAGAATAGTGAGTGCAGCTCTGGAGGAGAAGACACGATGTAACAGCAGAACTGTGACTGCAGCTCTGGAGGTGACTGGAGGATAAGACCTGAAGGAACAGCAGAATAGTGAGTTCAGCTCTGGATGTGACTGGAGGATAAGACCTGAAGGAACAGCAGAATAGTGAGTGGAGCTCTGGAGGAGAAGACACGATGTAACAGCAGAACAGTGAGTGCAGCTCTGGATGTGACTGGAGGATAAGACCTGAAGGAACAGCAGAATAGTGAGTGCAGCTCTGGAGGAGAAGACACGATGTAACAGCAGAACTGTGACTGCAGCTCTGGAGGTGACTGGAGGATAAGACCTGAAGGAACAGCAGAATAGTGAGTTCAGCTCTGGATGTGACTGGAGGATAAGACCTGAAGGAACAGCAGAATAGTGAGTGGAGCTCTGGAGGAGAAGACACGATGTAACAGCAGAACAGTGAGTGCAGCTCTGGATGTGACTGGAGGATAAGACCTGAAGGAACAGCAGAATAGTGAGTGCAGCTCTGGAGGAGAAGACACGATGTAACAGCAGAACTGTGACTGCAGCTCTGGAGGTGACTGGAGGATAAGACCTGAAGGAACAGCAGAATAGTGAGTTCAGCTCTGGATGTGACTGGAGGATAAGACCTGAAGGAACAGCAGAATAGTGAGTGGAGCTCTGGAGGAGAAGACACGATGTAACAGCAGAACAGTGAGTGCAGCTCTGGATGTGACTGGAGGATAAGACCTGAAGGAACAGCAGAATAGTGAGTTCAGCTCTGGATGTGACTGGAGGAGAAGACCTGAAGGAACAGCAGAATAGTGAGTTCAGCTCTGGATGTGACTGGAGGATAAGACCTGAAGGAACAGCAGAATAGTGAGTTCAGCTCTGGAGGTGACTGGAGGATAAGACCTGAAGGAACAGCAGAATAGTGAGTTCAGCTCTGGATGTGACTGGAGGCTAAGACCTGAAGGAACAGCAGAATAGTGAGTTCAGCTCTGGATGTGACTGGAGGATAAGACCTGAAGGAACAGCAGAATAGTGAGTGCAGCTCTGGAGGAGAAGACACGATGTAACAGCAGAACTGTGACTGCAGCTCTGGAGGTGACTGGAGGATAAGACCTGAAGGAACAGCAGAATAGTGAGTTCAGCTCTGGATGTGACTGGAGGATAAGACCTGAAGGAACAGCAGAATAGTGAGTGGAGCTCTGGAGGAGAAGACACGATGTAACAGCAGAACAGTGAGTGCAGCTCTGGATGTGACTGGAGGATAAGACCTGAAGGAACAGCAGAATAGTGAGTGCAGCTCTGGAGGTGACTGGAGTATAAGACATGAAGGAACAGCAGAATAGTGAGTGCAGCTCTGGAGGAGAAGACACGATGTAACAGCAGAACAGTGAGTGCAGCTCTGGATGTGACTGGAGGATAAGACCTGAAGGAACAGCAGAATAGTGAGTGCAGCTCTGGAGGTGACTGGAGTATAAGACATGAAGGAACAGCAGAATAGTGAGTGCAGCTCTGGAGGAGAAGACATGAAGGAACAGCAGAATAGTGAGTGCAGCTCTGGAGGAGAAGACACGATGTAACAGCAGAACAGTGAGTGCAGCTCTGGATGTGACTGGAGGATAAGACATGAAGGAACAGCAGAATAGTGAGTGCAGCTCTGGATGTGACTGGAGGATAAGACCTGAAGGAACAGCAGAATAGTGAGTTCAGCTCTGGATGTGACTGGAGGATAAGACCTGAAGGAACAGCAGAATAGTGAGTTCAGCTCTGGATGTGACTGGAGGAGAAGACCTGAAGGAACAGCAGAATAGTGAGTGCAGCTCTGGAGGTGACTGGAGTATAAGACCTGAAGGAACAGCAGAATAGTGAGTTCAGCTCTGGATGTGACTGGAGGATAAGACCTGAAGGAACAGCAGAATAGTGAGTTCAGCTCTGGATGTGACTGGAGGATAAGACCTGAAGGAACAGCAGAATAGTGAGTTCAGCTCTGGATGTGACTGGAGGATAAGACCTGAAGGAACAGCAGAATAGTGAGTTCAGCTCTGGAGGTGACTGGAGGATAAGACCTGAAGGAACAGCAGAATAGTGGGTTCAGCTCTGGATGTGACTGGAGGATAAGACCTGAAGGAACAGCAGAATAGTGAGTTCAGCTCTGGATGTGACTGGAGGATAAGACCTGAAGGAACAGCAGAATAGTGAGTGCAGCTCTGGAGGAGAAGACACGATGTAACAGCAGAACTGTGACTGCAGCTCTGGAGGTGACTGGAGGATAAGACCTGAAGGAACAGCAGAATAGTGAGTTCAGCTCTGGATGTGACTGGAGGATAAGACCTGAAGGAACAGCAGAATAGTGAGTGGAGCTCTGGAGGAGAAGACACGATGTAACAGCAGAACAGTGAGTGCAGCTCTGGATGTGACTGGAGGATAAGACCTGAAGGAACAGCAGAATAGTGAGTGCAGCTCTGGAGGAGACCGCGGCGCACACTTTGTGGGTTTGGGCGCCATGTTCAGATCCGGCACCGGGTGGGGAGGGGATCACAGCTGCTGGAAGATTCTCATCAGCTGAAGCCCCGGGGGATTGTGGGGCTTTGTCGCAGCCTGCGGTCAGGCAGGTAGTAATGGGAACGGCTGGTACAGCTGGGCCCGGGCCCTCCGCAGCGCACTGCAGCCGGCTGATCTGTGGCCCTGCAGGGAACAGTCAACGCCGAATATAGCAGCAAACAGTGAGCATGCGGCACGTCCAGCAGGAGAGGGGTTAACCTGTCTGCTCCAAGGCGCCGAGTGCGGACCCCATACACAACGATCAAATCCTAATGGCACAGCGATAAGACGGACGACGGCACATGGGTCTAAGGGACACGGACCACCCGGGCCAGAGAGGAGGCACCCGCAGGACTCCAGCCTCACACAGGGACTAGTGAATGAACACAGGTGCCAGGAACAAGTGGCCGGAGACCACTCAATAGCAACAGCCCCCGGCGTCTTCATAAAATCTTCAGTACTTTATTCTCATGTAACACATCATGTGGGGACGCCGCCCCTAAACGCCTGACGCGTTTCCAACAAAGTTCTTAGTCACAGGCCGATTTCGGAGTAAAATAAAACAATTATTAGTTCGTCTTCTCCATGTTCTATAGCGAATTTTCACGTGCCTGAAGTCAATTACGCTACTAATTTGGGTTGGCGCGAAGCCCTCTGTATGAGGAATCTGAGCTGGTGGAAGTGTGTTCTGGGCTAGGTGGGTGCAGATGGCAGCGACGGAACGGGGTTATATAAGCCACTGTCTGGCTGCGGCCTGAGCATTTATAATTCCCTCGCTGCAGCGTGCCTGCTAGCCAGTCCACAGGGAAGTGGCCCGTCCGGTGACCAATTATCCTAGGTGTAGTACCTGACTGACCTGAGGGTAAGGGGGGCGCCGGAGAGCTGCAAGTTCCAAAGCGGAATGGGAAAGAGGGATAAACATAAATCCCTGCAGTTCGTGATATTGTAGCAGCAGTGAGATAACTAAAATAAGCCCCTGCGGTAAATTGAGAGGTCAGCAGCCTTGTGTGTGTCTTCATCACATTGTAGCACTGGAGGGATAACTAAGATAAGCCCCCCTGCACATGTGATAGCCGTGTGCGGGCCAAAGGTCACCCCGATCGTGACATATTGGTGGCAGCGGTGGGATCTTAGAGCATTAGTGATCTCTTTGAGCAATCATTCCTCTCACTAAAGGTACCTTAACACATAACGATATTGTTAACGATATCGTTGCTATTTGTGACGTAGCAACGATATCGTTAATGAAATCGTTAATGAAATCGTTATGTGTGACAGCGACCAACGATCAGGCCCCTGCTGGGAGATCGTTGGTCGCTGAACAAAGTCCAGAACTTTATTTCGTCGCTGGACTCCCTGGAGACATCGCTGGATCGGCGTGTGTGACACCGATCCAGCGATGTCTTCACTGGTAACCAGGGTAAACATCGGGTAACTAAGCGCAGGGCCGCGCTTAGTAACCCGATGTTTACCCTGGTTACCATGCTAAAAGTAAAAAAAAACAAACACTAGATACTTACCTAACGCTGTCTGTCCTCCAGCGCTGTGCTCTGCACTCCTCCTGTACTGGCTGGGAGCCGGAAAGCAGAGCGGTGACGTCACCGCTCTGCTTTCCGGCTCCCAGACAGTACAGGAGGAGAGCAGAGAAGCAGAGCGCAGCGCTGGAGGACAGACAGCGGTAGGTAAGTATCTAGTGTTTGTTTTTTTTTTACTTTTAGGATGGTAACCAGGGTAAACATCGGGTTACTAAGCGCGGCCCTGCGCTTAGTTACCCGATGTTTACCCTGGTTACCGGCATCGTTGGTCGCTGGAGAGCGGTCTGTGTGACAGCTCTCCAGCGACCAAACAGCGACGCTGCAGCGATCCGGATCGTTGTCGGTATCGCTGCAGCGTCGCTTAATGTGAAGGGGCCTTTAGACTTGCACAGTTCTTCCACAGCAGCAAGAGTTTGGAGAACGAACTCAGTGTTTATTAGTCCTGAGACAATTGTGTGTACTGGTAATTACCCCCTACCTTTTTCTTTGTTTTTCTATCCTATCTTTTATTTGGCAACCATAGCTGCGATGGGAGAAGAGTGGTATAAGCAGCATAAAAAAGGAAGCTCTTGTGACCTTTGCGGGGTGTGGCGGATCGACGCCACAAACAAAAACAAGACCAACTGGTCGCAGCTCTGGTGCAACGGGAAAACGGCCAGAGCCCAGCAGGCACAGAACCCGGCCCAAGCAGAGATGGTGCTGCAGTCGAGATCCAACCACCGAATGCTGGCCCCATATGCAACCGGGGTGGGTTGGACCTCTACCTGCAAGTGGCTTTGGACGAATTCCACGCCAATGAGAGTGAGGGACGTCGCAGGCTGATCCAGCAATACCAAGCGAAGCGGGAGGCCCGAACCGAGCGAGAGGCCCAAGCCCTGCGAGCTGAGCGGGAGGCTGAGAGAGCCGAGCGCCAAGCCCAGCGAGACTATGAACTGGAGATAGTCCGGCGGGGGGGGGATACCTTCCACCGCCCGAAGCCGTGAGCCCAACTGTGCTCAGATACCGAAGCCCCGGCCCGAGCACTATCCTGTGATGGAAAAGGACGGGGACTTGGACACTTTTTTTGCGGGCCTCTGAGAAAGCCTGCAGACAGTACCTGACCCCAGGGCTAAAAGGCAAAGCTCTGGAGGCATTTGCTTCGCTCCCGCCAGAACAAGATGGTGACTATGAGGCCATCAAGCAGGCCCTGATAACCAAGTACCAGCTTACACCTGAGGTTTACTGTAGAAAGTTCCGGAGCCTCCAACTTGGCCCACACGACAGCTACGGCGATGTGGTGCATGGACTCAGGACCCACTTTGTCCACTGGACCCAAGGACTATCAGTGACCACCTTTGAGCAGCTGGGAGACCTGATGATCAAAGACCAGTTCTTACATCTTTGCCCAGCTGAGGTGCGACAGTTCGTGATGGACAGAGAACCCAAAGATGTGACGAAAGCAGCGCAGATTGCCGATGCCTATGAGGCCAACCGTAAATCGGAAGTGTGGAAGCCAGTCACCACCAGCTGGAGAGGGGGTAAGCCTGCAACCAACGCCAGTCCCCCCGCCAGCCAACACACCCGAGGTCCTGTCCTCGTTGCCAACAGCACCAGACCTACCACCGACCTTCGCCATTGTTTTTCCTGCAAACGGACTGGTCATATCAGTGCCTACTGTCCAGAGAAGAAGATTCCCCCAGCCAAGGCTACAGGACCTAATACAGCAGTTATTTTGGTGGGTGGGGCGGTTGGGAGGGTGTGTGACAACGTGCAGCACGTCACCGTAGGGGGTCATGTCGCTACAGGCCTCAAGGACACCGGGGCTGAACGAACCCTCATCCGACCCAAACTGGCGGCACCTGAAGAAATCATTCTGAGGAAAACCCTGACTGTCACTGGGATTGGGGGCATCAGCTGTCCCCTGCCAATGGCCCGGGTGTATATAGATTGGGGTGCTGGGAGCGGGGTGAAGGAAGTGGGGCTGTCTGATAATTTGCCCACTGATGTTTTATTGGGGACTGATTTGGGGAGGATGGTTGCATATAATGTCCCTGACTCCCCTCCCCGATCGAATGCTGATGATTGCAACGGGAAATTGCACATGTTACCTGACAATGCTTTACCGGTTAATGATGTATTTGATAATGATGTTTCAGACAATGCCGAAGGCAATACCGATAATGCTAATGATGAAAATGTGCATGTTTTACCTGATAACCATTTGTTTCCTAGGAATGATGTGTTCACAGGTGCAGGAGTGCTTAGCTACGACACTCTGCGGGCTGGGTGTTATGAACTGGTGATTCAGAACCACAATGGACCTAGTGGTTAAGAGCACACAAAGTGACCTGATAGTTACTAACATAGGACGAGCTCTGAGATGTGGGAACTCTGCTGACCGCAATCCCTAATCCTATCATACCACACTAGAGGTAGCCGTGGAGCGCTCCTGACCAGACCTAGGCGCCTCGGGCACAGCCTGAGAAACTAGCTAGCCCTGAAGATAGAAAAATAAGCCTACCTTGCCTCAGAGAAATTCCCCAAAGGAAAAGGCAGCCCCCCACATATAATGACTGTGAGTAAAGATGAAAATACAGAGATGAAATAGATTTTAGCAAAGTGAGGCCCGACTTACTGAATAGACCGAGGATAGGAAAGATAGCTTTGCGGTCAGCACAAAAACCTACAAACAACCACGCAGAGGGCGCAAAAAGACCCTCTGCACCGACTAACGGTACGGAGGTGCTCCCTCTGCGTCTCAGAGCTTCCAGCAAGCAAGAAAAACCAATATAGCAAGCTGGACAGAAAATATAGCAAACAAAAGTAACACAAGCAAAACTTAGCTTATGCAGGGCAGACAGGCCACAAGAACGATCCAGGAGAGAGCAAGACCAATACTGGAACATTGACTGGAGGCCAGGAACAAAGAACTAGGTGGAGTTAAATAGAGCAGCACCTAACGACTTAACCTCGTCACCTGAGGAAGGAAACTCAGAAGCCGCAGCCCCACTCACATCCACCAGAGGAAGCTCATAGACAGAACCAGCCGAAGTACCACTCATGACCACAGGAGGGAGCTTGACCACAGAATTCACAACAGCTGGGATGGCTGAGGAACCCTTAGCAGGAGCAAGCGATGGTGCTATGGGAAATGGGGAGATGCATGGGAACCGTGAGGAATGTGATGCCGTGCAACTGACCAGTGCCACCGAGGAAGGTAACTGGCCCATAAGTAGCACTGTTCCTGTGATGTTGGGGGTGGATTGGAAAGTAGTACCCAAAGGAGCGCCGGCTGATGGGTCTGTGGAGATCCCTCTGGAGACAGCCTACGTAGCTGCTGTCACCCACAGTCAGAGTGCCCGGAACGCAGATAACTGTCTGCCTTCCGGACCCTCCTCAGTCACAGGCGTGACTGAACCAGAGATGGACCCAGAGCAGGTCCGAGAGGGTTCCAGTGGAGAAGTGACCCTGATGTCACTTCTGGCTTCCCCTAGCCAGGAGTTCCAGGCCGCTGTGCACTCAGATACGAGCCTGGAGGATTTGAGACACCTTGCCGAGACGCCCACCTCCGTGACGGATAAAGAGAGGGTGTCCTGGGAATGAGGGAGGATGCACCGGGAGACAGTACCAGGAAAGTCCCAAAAGGAGTGGCTGGTTGTCCCGCACCAATACAGGGGTGAGTTGTTGTAGATTGCCCATGAGATCCCACTCGCTGGACACTTGGGGATCAGCAAAACTAAGGCCCGGCTGTCTCAACACTTCTATTGGCCTAAGATGGAGACAGATGTGACTAACTACTGCCGCTGTATCACCTGCCAAAGAGAGGGGAAGGCGGGGCCTGCTCTTAAGGCGCCCCTTTCCAGAGGATCGCGGTGGACATTGTGGGCCCGCTGGCCGTCCCCAGCAGCTCTGGAAAGCAATACGTCCTCACTGTGCTAGACTACGCTACCCAGAGGCAGTGGCTCTGTCCTTAACTAGGGCAGATAAGGTGGCGGATGCCCTGTTGGCCATCTTTTCACGTGTAGGGTTTCCCAGGGAGATGCTTACCGATCAAGTGACCCAATTCATGTCTCGCCTAATGGAGGCTCTATGTAAGAGAATGCAGGTGAAGCGTCTGGTATCGAGTGCGTATCACCCACAGACCAATGGCTTGTGTGAGTGCTTCAATGGTACCCTCAAACAGATGCTACGCATGCTGGTTGAGACCCTAGGACGCGACTGGGAGCGGTATCTCCCACACCTGCTGTTCGCTTACCGAGAGGTTCTGCAGGCCTCAACGGGGTTCTCCCCCTTGGAGCTTCTGTATGGCAGGCGAGTCCGGGGACCCCTTGGGTTGGTAAGAGAATCCTGGGAAGAGGAGCCGAACCCTTCTGAAGTGTCCATAGTGGAGTATGTTATGCGCTTCCGTGACAAGATGCAGACCTTGACGCAGTCGGTGCTTGACAACATGAAGCAGGATCAGGCTGATCAGAAGCACTGGTACGACCAGAAAGCCCGGGAGTGGACCTACCAGGTGGGTCAAAAGATCTGGGTGCTGGTGCCCATACCAAAGGATAAGCTTCGGGCAGCCTGGGAAGGCCCGTACGTCGTCCACCAACAGCTCAACCCGGTCACCTACGTGGCCACGCTTGACCATGCTCGGAGTAGGCGAATGGCCTTTCACGTCAACATGATGAAGGCTCATCACGAACGTGAACCTTATGTTCTACCGGTCTGCAGCCTGCCTGAAGACGGGAAGGAAGATCCCCTCCTGGACATGCTGGCCCAAGTCAAGGCCGGTGGGTCCATTGAGGACGTGGAGGTAAGCGCCTTGCTAACCGAACCCCAGCGGTCGCAGTTACGGACCACGCTGGAACCCTTCCGAATCGTGTTCTGCAACCGACCTGGAAGGACTGGATTAGCGGTCCACGAGATGGACACAGGGAATCATGCCCTACTACAGCGAACACCCTATCAGACCTCCGACGAGGTGCAGCAGGTTATGCGCCAGGAGATCGATGAGA
Organism: Ranitomeya imitator; assembly: GCF_032444005.1. Taxonomy (NCBI): domain Eukaryota; kingdom Metazoa; phylum Chordata; class Amphibia; order Anura; family Dendrobatidae; genus Ranitomeya; species Ranitomeya imitator. Next base: position 11,214,857 of record NC_091284.1, on the reverse strand, counting down.
TGTTACAGCTGAGGGTGATTCAGCGGTCAAAGAGCACGTGGGCCTCACCTGTAGTTATCGTGCCAAAAAATATAGTTCTTACCGATAACGGTATTTCTCTGAGCCCATGACGGCACCACGGAGAGAGGGGATCCGCCCACCAAGGACAGGAAACCTACGGATAAAAAGGCGGTACCACTCTCCTGCATCAGTTGTTTTACATAGAGAATGATGGGAGACTACTAAAACATTTGTAAATTTTAACTGTTTATCATAACGAGATACCGCGTGTTTAAAGACTATCAATAGACTATGGCACTAATTTGATGTGCGCACCCATAAGTGAAGGGAGGGAATGTACGGGTGCCGCCATGGGCTCAGAGAAATACCGTTATCGGTAAGAACTATATTTTTCTCTGATCGCCCATGACGGCACCACGGAGAGAATTGCATAGATAGTACATTCAGGGAGGGACCACCGCCTCCAGAACCCTTTTACCGAAAGTAAGGTCTGAAGAGGAGATTAGGTCCAATCTATAGTGCCTATAGAATGTGGATGGTGAAGACCAGGTAGCAACTCTACATATCTGGTCTATGGAAGCTCCGGCCTTCTCCGCCCAGGAAGTTGCCACTGCCCTTGTTGAGTGAGCCTTAACCTCCCCGGGAACGGACATCCCACTTGCCGAGTATGAGAGACTGATGGCATCCGTGATCCATCTTGCTATGGTGGCTTTGGATGCTTTTTTCCCCTTCCGGGGACCCTGGAAACACACAAACAGAGAGGGATCCTCCCTACTCTCTCTAGTGGCTTCTATGTAATGTAAGAGACACCTTTTTACATCTAGTGTATGTAATGTTTGTTCCTCCTTATTTTTAGGGTTGGGACAGAAGGAGGGGAGAGATATCTCTTGGGACCTATGAAATTTTGAAGCCACTTTCGGTAGATATGCTGGGTATGTTTTTAAAATGACTCTATCCTCTAGAAATTGTGTGTAGGGAGGATTGGCTGAGAGAGCCTGTAAGTCGCTAACCCTACGGGCAGAAGTGAGGGCGACTAACAGAGCAGTTTTTAGAGATAAATTTTTCAGTGAAGCTTCGCGTAATGGTTCAAATGGAGTACTAGTCAGGGCTTTAAGGACCAAATTTAAGTCCCATTGAGGAACAATTTTTACTGGAAGAGGCCTCGATCTTCCTGCTGCCCTGATAAATCTAGAGACCCATCTGTTTGAAGCCAAGTCAAAATTGAATAGGGCTCCCAAAGCTGCCACATGAACTTTTAGGGTACTAGTGGCCAACCCCATCTCCAACCCATTTTGTAGGAATTCTAGTATGGAAGTAAGGGGAATTTCTTTCCCTATTATTACACCTGAAGAAGACAGAAATTTTTTCCATACCTTGCCGTATTGTTTTGTTGTAACCGGCTTCCTACTTTGTAACAGAGTTGAGATTAGCCCCGGAGAGAACCCTCTGCCCTCTAATAATTTCCTTTCAAGAGCCAAGCTGTCAAGTGCAAGTTCTTGACTCGTGGATGACAGACTGGGCCCTGCGACAATAGATCCTGAAGGTCTGGTAATACCCAAGGGTCGGATATTGACATCTTCCTCATCCATGAGAACCAAGGTCTCTTCGGCCAGAACGGGGCAATTAGGATGACCAGCGCCCCGTCCTCCCGAATCTTCCTCAGCACTGCTGGAATCAGAATAAGAGGAGGGAAGGCATAGACCAGATGGTGACCCCAAGATATCAGGAAAGCGTCCACCGCTACTGGGTTCCCCAGAGGAGATAGGGAGCAAAAGGAAGCTACTTTTTTGTTTAGATGGCTCGCAAAGAGATCTATTTTGGGAACACCCCATCTTTCTGTGATCTGGGTGAATATTGACCGATTTAGTTCCCATTCCCCCTGTTTTAGGCTGGACCGGCTGAGGAAGTCTGCTTTGTAATTGTCTACTCCCCTTATGTGTAGGCTTGTTAGGGATAAGAGATTGCTCTCGGCTATTTGCAGGATTGAGTCGGTCACTTCCATTAGATTTTTGGAACGGGTACCCCCCTGGTGATTTAGGTAAGATACTACCACCCGGTTTTCCGACATTACTCTTACATGGTGAGAGTGAAGGACCCCCAAGAATTCTTGAAGGCCAAATTTTACTGCAAGGAGTTCCTTCATGTTGGAGGATTTGTTTACCAGAGATGGAGACCAAATGCCCTGGGCTACTAGGTCGCCCAGATGGGCCCCCCACCCTGAAGGGCTTGCGTCTGTAGTCAGGACTTTCGAGACCTGAATTACCCATGGGACTCCCTGGGAAAGATTTTCCTGCGATTTCCACCATGTTAGAGAGTGATTGGTGCGAGGAGATAGAGTCAACTGCCCGTCTAAATGCCCTCCAAGATGGATTTGCTCCGATAATATCTGCCATTGAAGGACTCTCGAATGTAATTGGGCCTACTGGACCGCTGGAATACAAGAGGTCATGGAGCCTAAGAGGGACATGGCCTGACGGAGTGTTATGGAGGGGAGAGATTGGGTTCTTGATACTAAACTTTTTAGTTTTTGTATCTTGTTCTCTGGGAGCCGACACTCCATCTTTTTGGAGTCTAGAGTGAGACCTAGGTACTCCTGGACCTGAGAAGGCATTAGTCTGGATTTCTCTATGTTTATTAGCCAGACCAATTCCTTTAAAGAATGCATCACTATTGCCAGTTGATCCTCGCAATGTTGCGGGGAGGAGCCTATCACCAAGAAATCGTCCAGATATGGAACGATTAGGGTATTTTCTTCCCTGAGGTGAGCCATTACCTCTGCTATCAGCTTTGTGAAAACCCTCGGGGCTATGGCAAGGCCAAATGGTAGAGCTGAAAATTGGAAGTGATTTAGGACTCCCCTGATGAGAACTGCCATCCTGAGGAACCTCTGGTGATCCTTGTGTATTGGGACGTGATAATATGCGTCCTTTAGGTCCAGGACCACCATGAAGCATTGGGGAAACAACATTTTGATAGATGATTTTATCGTTTCCATCTTGAATGCTTGAACGTCCAAGTAATCGTTTAGTTTTTTTAGATTTATAATGGTCCTGAAGGAACCGTCTGGTTTCTTCCTCAGGAATAGAGGGGAATAGTACCCTTGCCCTCTTTCTTGTGGGGGAACCTCCAGGAGTACTCCCTTTTTTACTAGCCCGATGACCTCGTTTTCCAGTGCCAGCTGTTCTTCTGCCGAAGATCTTATAGATGTCATCGTAAAAGAGGGACGGGGGCATCTTTTGAATGTCAGCCTCAGGCCTGATTCTATAATGTTCAGAATCCATTGACTGGAGGTAATCTTTTTCCAGGCTGGGAGAAAGAGAGATAATCTCCCTCCCACCTGGGGCGAACCTTCATTGAGAAGGCTTCTTGGTATCGCTGGGGTTTTTGTTAAAGATGAACCCCTTGTTCTTGTTCCTCTTATCCTCCCACTTTCCCTGGCCTCTCCCAGGGTTCTTACGGAAAAACCTCTTGTTCCGAAAGGGCTTCCTGTAAGAGGGGAGACCTAGAGAGGGACAGGACTTTTTCTTGTCCCCTGCTTTTTCCAAGATATCATCTAATGTGGAACCGAACAAAAACTCCCCTTCGCAGGGGATAGTACACAATTTTGTTTTTGTTTGTAGATCGCCAGGCCAATTCTTAAGCCAGAGGGCACGCCTGGCCGCATTAGCAAATACTGCCGACCTGGCAGCTAATCTTATAGAGTCTGCCGAGGCGTCAGCCAGAAAGGCCGCAGCTCCCCTTATTACGGGTAATGTCTTCAGCATCAAGTCTCGGGAAGTTTTCCCCTTTAATTGACCCTCTAGTTGATTCAACCAGATCATTAGGGAGCGAGATGTGCATGCTGCTGCCACTGCCGGTTTCAGGCCTCCTCCCGCTGACTCCCAAGAGCCCTTGAGGAAGGCATCCGCCTTCTTGTCCATAGGGTCTTTTAGGACCCCCATGTCCTCGAACGGGAGAGCGAATTTCTTTGATGCTTTCGCTATTGCTACATCTAATTTGGGGGCTTTTTCCCAAAAGGAGCAGGATTCATCCTCAAAGGGGTATTTCCTTTTGGGAGTTAGGAGAGTCTTTTTCATGGGTTTTTTCCATTCCTTTTTGATTAGTGCTGCAATTGTTTCATTAAGCGGAAAAGCTCTCCTCTTTTTTTGTTCTAAGCCCCCAAACATAATGTCTTGTGCTGATTTTTTAGGGTGGGAGTCTACTAACCCCATAGTACTCCTCACTGCCTTTATGAGGCCATCAGTGTCCTCTAATGGGAAACAAATGTGACCTCCTGAGGAAGAAGTGGATGACGAAGATGCGGAGGAGGAGTCGGAAGATACCGAACTCGCACTATCGCTGTCAGATTTAGAGACTGGGGACGGGGACCTGTGTCTGGTCCTTCTCCGTTTTCTTCCCCTTTTAAGGGATTTAAAGGTGTCTTCCACCTGCTCTTTAATCAGGTTTTTAAGATCTGTTGCAAACCCGGGCAGGCTTTCTGATACCGTCTGCTGTATGCAGGAATTACATAGCTGCTTCTCCCAGGCGAGTGGAAGATCCTCTTTACAGATGGCACAGACCTTGTGCTTGGTTTTACCTACGCTTTTCCTCCCCTAAAAGAGACAAATAATAATCTTACTGTCTCTAACTTTCACGAAGATCAACTTACCACCTCCAGGACCCATAAATACCGGTTGGGAATTCTCAGCCTCTGGCTTTTTCCCCGACGCCGTGCTGGACTCCTTGCTGTGTTGAGACCTTTGGCGTTCTTTGCTGGTGTCCTGGTAACCTTTCTGCTGCCGCCTTTTTTGCTGCTGCGGCGATGCTATAGGTGGAGGTGATTCAGGCAAGGGAGATGCCGGGTCGCTCATACTGCTGCTGCTGGTCTGCGCAAAACAACACTTGCTACGATGGCGCTGACACGACTGCTCCTGAGGCTCCTGCCGATATACTGCAGAGCCACTGGGAGGAAGTAAATCCTCCCATTTAAACTTTCCCGCCGCTCCTCTTTTCTTTTTTTTTTTTTTTCTTTCTCGGCGCCTGCGCAGTAGCGCCCGGCCGGCACAAGGAGCGCTGAAACGCTGGCGCCTGCGCAGACGCTCCTGCGTCTTGTAGAACGCCTAAGCGTCATGTCGGGATCTATGGAGCGTCCAGACTACGGCGAGGAGTGCCGAACGCCGACGCCTGCGCAGTTCCAGGCATGCGCCGACTTTCCAAGATGGCGCCCGGAGTACAGATATGGCGCTGCTGACCGGCACCCCCGGTCCTATGCAGACCCTTATTGCGCGGCTCTGCAAGCCCGATGGCGTTGCAGTGTGCAGGCTGACGCGAGCTAGGGGAGGGCCACGCCGCACCTCCCGCAACCACAGAGGGACCCCCCTGGATGTTGCCGCTGCTGCATCTTACCTGAGGAGGTGACCGCGAACTCCTTGTCACCTCCTCCACGCACCCTTGAGGCCCACTAGCCCCCAGCGGTGGTGCCTCGGGTCACCACCCCAGCCGAGGCAGAGGGACCCCAGCTGCCTGAATCGGACTGGTTGGCCCCGGAATTCCAACGCTGACTGGTAAGTCCGTAGGTCTCCCATCAAGGACAGGAAACCAACTGATGCAGGAGAGTGGTACCGCCTTTTTATCCGTAGGTTTCCTGTCCTTGGTGGGCGGATCCCCTCTCTCCGTGGTGCCGTCATGGGCGATCAGAGAAAAAGGATCGGACCACTCGGTACTGCGTGGACTACAGGGGGCTCAATGCCATCACAGCCTCCGACGCGCACCCAATGCCGTGCATCGAGGAGCTGACCATAATTGATCTGAGTCAAGGATACTGGCAGATTCCCCTGAGCCCCGAGGCGCAAGAGAATTCCGCCTTTATCACACCCTTCGGACTGTATGAGTCCACAGTCATGCCGATTGGCATGAAGAATGCCCCTGCCACTTTCCAGTGGATGGTCAACCACCTGCTTCAAGGACTGGAGAAGTACGCGGTGGCGTACTTGGATGACATTGCCATCTTCAGTCCCTCCTGGATGGAACACCTGCAGTATCTTGATGAGGTGCTCAGGCGAATTCACCGAGCTGGACTGACTATCAAGCCAGGAAAGTGCCAGATGGGCATGAATGAGGTCCACTACCTGGGGCACTGGGGGGGGCTCCATAAAGCCAGAGCCTGGGAAAGTGGACGCGATCGTGTCCTGGCCCACCCCCAGGACAAAGAAACAGGTGATATCCTTCCTGGGCACTGCAGGGTACTATATGCGCTTCGTACAGAACTATAGTAGCCTGGCAAAACAATTGATGGACCTCACCAGGAGGAAGCTACCCCACATCGTCAACTGGACAGATGGCTGTGAGGGGGCCTTCCAGGCGTTGAAAACAGTCGACAGCAATCGACCATTCCTGGTGGAGACCGACGCCAGCGAGTTTGGCCTTGGTTTTGTGCTGAGCCAGGTTGACTCGGGGGACCAAAAGCACCCCGTGTTGTACCTGAGCCAGAAACTTCTGCTGAGGGAAGTGGCCTATTCCACCGTTGAGAAGGAGTGCCTGGCTATAGTCTGGGCCCTGCAACGATTGCAGCCCTACTTGTACGGTCGCACCTTCACGGTGGTTACTGACCACAACTCTCTGCAGTGGCTACACGCCCTGTGTGGAACCAACGGAAGGTTGCTACGCTGGAGCCTTGCCCTCCAGCAGTACGACTTTACAATCAAACGCAAAACGGGCAGGGAACCTGGCAATGCAAATGGGTTATCCCGCCAGGGTGAACCTGCTGATGTGCGCATGGAGGAGTACCGACAGGTTCTGCCTCCGTAGCGCAGTCCAAAAGGGGAGGTGTCACCATAATGTAAAAATACCATGGTCTGAGGGATTTTTGCACATGAGACCATGGTCCTAGACACACCACCTGGAACCTTCCCTGGCTTGCCTGTAACCTTTCACCCTCTCCTCACTCCTTTCTTCCCTCCGCCTGTAGGAATGTTAATTAGCAAGTTTCTTTGTCTGAAATCCATGTGTTTGCTGTATGTGGGGGGAATATTATAGAAGTGGTAATGCGACGCCAGTGTGTGATAGAAATATGACAGTTACATATTTGAAACGTGCTTCGATAGAGCTTCGCTACTGCGCCTCTTGCTAAATTCTAACTCCCAAGGAACCCGAGAAATGGATTTATTCTGAATCGTATGGAATAGCTAGTCTGAGTGTGGTATCATTAGAAAGCTCATTTCAATATAAGATGAATAATGTGTGTGCCATTACTCTGCTAGGTTCTCCAGAAAAGATAGGATAAGTGTTTCTAGAAAATCTGTAACTCTGAGAAAAGGGGAGGGCGATGGTAACAATCCCCTTTAGTGATGTCACAGCCTATAGGTATAAGCTACTGCCAGTCAGCCCAGCCTTCAGTTTTACCTGAGAAGCTGTTGCACCAAGACCCTCTGATGCATTGGGATGTCTGTCTCCTCCCACCAGCATGGTTAGCCTGGAACGATCTAAGCAACATGTGAGTGTTTATCTTCTTTAATCCCTGCTTTTTATGTAATTGCTTGTGCATACCTTAATTGTCTCATATTGTAAAATCTTTATATACCTTTTGTAAACACTGCCTACCTTTTCGGAGTAAAATAAAAAATTTATTAGTTCGTCTTCTCCATGTTCTATAGCGAATTTTCACGTGCCTGGAGTTAATTACGCTACTAATTTGGGTTGGCGCGAACCCCTCTGTTGAGGAATCTGAGCTGGTGGCAGCGAAGTGTGTTCTGGGCTAGGTGGGTAAAGCTGGCAGCGACGGAAAGGGGTTTTAAAAGCTATTGTCTGGCTGCGGCCTGAGCTTTTAATACCTTCGCTGCAGCGTGCCTGCTAGCCAGTCCACAGGGAAGCGGCCCATACAGCGACTAATTATCCTAGGTGTAGTACCTGACTGACCTGAGGGTTAGGGGGCGCAGGACAGCTGCAAGTTCCAAAGCGGAACGGGAAAGAGGGATATACATAAATCCCGGCAGTTCGTGATATATTGTAGCAGCAGTGGGATAACTAAAATAAGCCCCTGCTGTAAACTGATAGGTCAATAGCCTTGTTGGTGTTTTCATCACATGTTAGCAGTGGTGGGATAACTAAGATAAGCCCCCCTGCACATGTGATAGCCGTGTGCTGGCCAAAGGTCACCCCCCTTTTCGTGACAATAAGTTACATCCTGTATTATACTCCAGAGCTGCACTCACTATTCTGCTGGTGCAGTCACTGTGTACATACATTACATTACTGATCCCGAGTTACATCCTGTATTATTACTCCAGAGCTGCACTCACTATTCTGCTGGTGTAGTCACTGTGTACAGTCATGGCCAAAAGTATTGACACCCCTGCAATTCTGTCAGATAATACTCAGTTTCTTCCTGAAAATGATTGCAAACACAAATTCTTTGTTATTATTATCTTCATTTAATTTTTATTAAATGAAAAAACACAAAAAGAATTGTCCTAAAGCCAAATTGGATATAATTCCACACCAAACATAAAAAAGGGGGTGGACAAAAGTATTGGCACTGTTCGAAAAATCATGTGATGCTTCTGTAATTAGTGTAATTACCAGCACCTGTAACTTACCTGTGGCACCTAACAGGTGTTGGCAATAACTAAATCACACTTGCAGCCAGTTGACATGGATTAAAGTTGACTCAACCTCTGTCCTGTGTCCTTGTGTGAACCACATTGAGCATGGAGAAAAGAAAGAAGACCAAAGAACTGTCTGAGGACTTGAGAAACCAAATTGTGAGGAAGCATGAGCAATCTCAAGGCTACAAGTCCATCTCCAAAGACCTGAATGTTCCTGTGTCTACCGTGCGCAGTGCCATCAAGAAGTGTAAAGCTCATGGCACTGTGGCTAACCTCCCTAGATGAGGACGGAAAAGAAAAATTGACAAGAGATTTCAACGCAAGATTGTGTGGATGTTGGATAAAGAACCTCGACTAACATCCAAACAAGTTCAAGCTGCCCTACAGTCCGAGGGTACAACAGTGTCAACCCATACTATCCGTCGGCGTCTGAATGAAATGGGACTGTATGGTAGGAGATCCAGGAAGACCCCACTTCTTACCCCGAGACATAAAAAAAGCCAGGCTGGAGTTTGCCAAAACTTACCTGAAAAAGCCTAAAACGTATTGGAAGAATGTTCTCTGGTCAGATGAGACAAAAGTAGAGCTTTTTGGGCAAAGGCATCAACATAGAGTTTACAGGAGAAAAAAAGAGGCATTCAAAGAAAAGAACACGGTCCCTACAGTCAAACATGGCGGAAGTTCCTTGAAGTTTTGGGGTTGCTTTGCTGCCTCTGGCACTGGACTGCTTGACCGTGTGCATGGCATTATGAAGTCTGAAGACTACCAACAAATATTGCAGCATAATGTAGGGCCCAGTGTGAGAAAGCTGGGTCTCCCTCAGAGGTCATGGGTCTTCCAGCAGGACAATGACCCAAAACACACTTCAAAAAGCACTAGAAAATGGTTTGAGAGAAAGCACTGGAGACTTCTAAGGTGGCCAGCAATGAGTCCAGACCTGAATCCCATAGAACACCTGTGGAGAGATCTAAAAATGGCAGTTTGGAGAAGGCGCCTTCACATATCAGGGACCTGGAGCAGTTTGCCAAAGAAGAATGGTCTAAAATTCCAGCAGAGCTTTGTAAGAAACTCATTGATGTTACTGGAAGCGGTTGGTCGCAGTTATTTTGGCTAACGGTTGTGCAGCCAATTATTAGGCTGAGGGTGCTAATACTTTTGTCTGGCCCATTTTTGGAGTTTTGTGTGAAATGATCAATGTTTTGCTTCATTCTCTTTTGTGTTTTATCATTTAAGGCAAATTAAATGAAGATAATACCAAATAATTTGTGTTTGCAATCATTGTCAGGAAGAAACTGAGTATTATCTGACAGAATTGCAGGGGTGTCAATACTTTTGACCATGACTGTACATACATTACATTACTGATCCTGAGTTACATCCTGTATTATACCCCAGAGCTGCACTCACTATTCTGCTGGTGCAGTCACTGTGTACATACATTACATTACTGATCCTGAGTTACATCCTGTATTACACTCCAGAGCTGCACTCACTATTTTGCTGGTGCAGTCACTGTGTACATACATTACATTACTGATCCTGAGTTACCTCCTGTATTATACTCCAGAGCTGCGCTCACTATTCTGCTGGTGCAGTCACTGTGTACATACATTACTGATCCTGAGTTACATCCTGTATTATACCTCAGAGCTGCTGTGAGGAAAATGTATATAATAAGTTTAGTTTCTCTGCCAGCACATAAAGGGTGGGCGTTGACCCCCCTTACTTCAGGGTTTAGCTTTTCTTTTCAATGGGTGTAGATGAGCTTTTATTGCTTCTTGCTAGCCCATGCAGTGGGCTAAAACCCCCCTTCTCTCTGTGTGTGTGTGTGTGTGTGTGTGTGTGTGTGTGTGCGCGCAGCTATTCTTCTCAATGCTCTGCCCTGCCCCAAGCCCAGGAAGGTTTATTGCACTTGTGGCAGCCCAAAGCTCCCTCCAGCTGAAACTGGTCTGATTATCCTTCTCAAAGACATGCGGTTCTTTGTTCGGTTATAGTAAGATATTGAGCCACAGATTTAGGCTAGAAAAATAGTAAGGATATATTGTGAATCTCCATCGACGGATTTATCCGCCACTGTAAGTACTAGCCTCTAATTCCAATTTCCACCAGGTAAAACAGTACGGATTTCTCTAGAACTGCATGTCCCAACCAGCCCAAATTTGGTTTCCTTAGAAAGCCAATTTTGAAATAAGCTGAATGAGGGGTGTGCTGGGATTCTGGCATGTTCTGGAGCGGAGATACGAGCATTATAAAATTTTGTGTTAAATTTGGTATGTTTGAGGAGATGGGAGGGTCCAAGGAAACCAACCCCTTTAGTGATGTCACGAGCCTGGGGGTTTAAAAGTCTCTACCCTTAATCCAGCCTCTAGTCCGAGTTTGGTCTGAGTTTTTGCCTGAGGAGCTGTACTATGCATTTGGATGTTTGGGAGCACTGCCTATCACCATGGTTTTGCCTGAAATGACCTGAGAACATGTGAGTTTTACCTTTTCTCATTTAATCCCTATATTTTATAATTACTTTGTACATATTTCAATTGTCTCTTTTGTAACATCTTTATATGCCTTTTTATAAACACTGCCTTAAACTTTCGGAGTAAAATATATAAATTACTAGTTTCGTTCTAACTGCTCTAAAACGTACCCTAAGACTTCTGAAGGGAATTACGCTATTGTTCCTGCCTGAGTGGGAGTAGTTATCGCCTCGCTGCAGCGTGCCTAATAGCCAGTAAATAGTAGGCAGCCTTTCTGGTGACTAATTACCCTAGGTGCAGTACCTAATCTGACCTGAGGGTAAGGGGGGGCGCCAGAGAGCTGCAAGTTTCAAGTGGAACTGTAAGTGGGATATACATAAATCCCTGCAGTTCGTGGTATATTGAAGAGCAGTGGGATAACTAGAATAAGCCCCTGCTGTAAACGAAGAGGTCCATAGACTTGTGTGTGTATTTTCATCACATTGTAGCAGTGGAGGGATAACTAAAATAAGCCCCCCTGCACATGTGATAGCCGTCTGTTGGCCTAAAGTCACCCCGATCCGTGACGGTGACGGTTACGGTGTGAATCATGACAGCTGCGCTCACTATTCTGCTGGTGCAGTCACTGTGTACATACATTACATTACTGATCCTGAGTTACATCCTGCATTATACCCCAGAGCTGCACTCACTACTCTGTGGGTAGAACATTAACTGCAGGTGTGAAGTATATAATGTATGGTTTTTCCACAAGGTGAGTGGATGTACTACGGTTATCGATATTTAGCAGCGTTCACCATACAAGCAACTAATAGCAGCGCTGCAGGCAATCAATCGTGATATTGGAACCATGGAAAGCAAAACTAGGGAAAGGGAAGACTCAGAAGAAAGAATAGAATCACAGCATAGATGATGGCGGCGTCCACCACTGCCTATGCTGGAACCAGGAATGATATATATCTTGGTACCGTGTTAGCCAGTAGATAGAAAAATATGTAGAATTGAGAGTCCTCAGTGGTTGATACCTTTTAATGGCGAACTGAGAAGATGGTAACAAATTGCAGCTTTCGAGACTCCTCAGGTCTCTTCATCAGGCAAAGACTAAACCAAATTCTGAAGAATCACATATTTATGCACAACATGATACATGTATTATGTTGTGCATAAATATGTGATTCTTCAGAATTTGGTTTAGTCTTTGCCTGATGAAGAGACCTGTGTAGTCTCGAAAGCTGCAATTTGTTACCATCTTTTCAGTTCGCCATTAAAAGGTATCAACCACTGAGGACTCTCAATCTACTATATAATTGTCTAAGGGTCACTTCCGTCTGTCTTTCTGTCACGGATATTCATTGGTCGCGGCCTCGGTCTGTCATGGAAATCCAAGTCGCTGATTGTTCGCGGCAAAACAGCCATGACCAATCAGCGACCGGCACAGTCCGGCGGAAAAATGGCCGCTCCTTCCTCCCCGCAGTCAGTGCCCGCTCCATACTCTCCTCCAGTCAGCGCTCACACAGGGTTAATGGCAGCGTTAATGGACCGCGGTGTAACGCACTCCACTAACGCAGCTATTAACCCTGTGTGACCAACTTTTTACTATTGATGATGCCTATGCTGCATCAATAGTAAAAAAGATCTAATGTTACAAATAATAATAATAATGATAATAATAATAAAAAAAAGGTTATTCTCACCCTCAGCCGTCGCGTCCTCTCCTCGGCAGTGCAAGCGGCAGGTTCCTGGGCCAAGGATTGTATGTGAGAAGGACCTGCCATGACGTCACGGTCATGTGACCGCGACGTCATCACAGGTCCTGTGCTCATACCAACTCTGGGACCGGAAGCTGCCGCGTGCACCGCACACAGGCGACAGCACTACAAGGGGCCCTCGGATGGTGAGTATATGTTTATTTATTATTTTAAGTCTTTTTTAACCTGTTACATACGTGGCTGGGCAATATACTACGTGGCTGGGCAATATACTACGTGGCTGGGCAATATACTACGTGGCTGGGCAATATACTACGTGGCTGGGCAATATACTACGTGGCTGGGCAATATACTACGTGGCTGGGCAATATACTACGTGGCTGGGCAATATACTACGTGGCTGGGCAATATACTACGTGGCTGGGCAATATACTACGTGGCTGGGCAATATACTACGGGGCTGGGCAATATACTACGTGGGCTGGGCAATATACTACGTGGGCTGGGCAATATACTACGTGGCTGTGCAATATACTACGTGACTGGGCAATATACTACGTGGCTGGGCAATATACTACGTGGGCTGGGCAATATACTACGTCGCTGGGCAATATACTACGTGGGCTGGGCAATATACTACGTGACTGGGCAATATACTACGTGGCTGTGCAATATACTACGTGGCTGGGCAATATACTACGTGACTGGGCAATATACTACATAGCTGTGCTGTATACTACGTGGCTGAGCAATATACTACGTGGCTGAGCAATATACTACGTGACTGGGCAATATACTACGTGGCTGAGCAATATACTACGTGACTGGGCAATATACTACGTGACTGGGCAATATACTACGTGGCTGGGCAATATACTACGTGACTGGGCAATATACTACGTGACTGGGCAATATACTACGTGGCTGGGCAATATACTACGTGACTGGGCAATATACTACATGGCTGGGCAATATACTACGTGGCTGTGCAATATACTACGTCGCTGGGCAATATACTACGTGGGCTGGGCAATATACTACGTGACTGGGCAATATACTACGTGGCTGTGCAATATACTACGTGGCTGGGCAATATACTACGTGACTGGGCAATATACTACGTGGCTGTGCAATATACTACGTGACTGTGCAATATACTACGTGGCTGTGCAATATACTACGTGGCTGTGCAATATACTACGTCGCTGGGCAATATACTACGTGGGCTGGGCAATATACTACGTGACTGGGCAATATACTACGTGGCTGTGCAATATACTACGTGGCTGGGCAATATACTACGTGACTGGGCAATATACTACATAGCTGTGCTGTATACTACGTGGCTGAGCAATATACTACGTGGCTGAGCAATATACTACGTGACTGGGCAATATACTACGTGGCTGAGCAATATACTACGTGACTGGGCAATATACTACGTGACTGGGCAATATACTACGTGGCTGGGCAATATACTACGTGACTGGGCAATATACTACGTGACTGGGCAATATACTACGTGGCTGGGCAATATACTACGTGACTGGGCAATATACTACATGGCTGGGCAATATACTACGTGGCTGGGCAATATACTACGTGGGCTGGGCAATATACTACGTGGCTGGGCAATATACTACGTGGGCTGGGCAATATACTACGTGGGCTGTGCAATATACTACGTGGCTGGGCAATATACTACGTGGCTGGGCAATATACTACGTGGCTGGGCAATATACTACGTGGCTGGGCAATATACTACGTGGGCTGGGCAATATACTACGTGGCTGGGCAATATACTACGTGGCTGGGCAATATACTACGTGGCTGGGCAATATACTACGTGGGCTGTGCAATATACTACGTGGCTGGGCAATATACTACGTGGCTGGGCAACATACTACGTGGCTGGGCAATATACTACGTGGCTGGGCAATATACTACGTGGCTGGGCAATATACTACGTGGACATGCATATTCTAGAATACCCGATGCGCTAGAATCAGGCCACCATCGAGTTCTATATATTTTTCTATACTGGAACCAGTGTGACTACAGCGGGGACAGAGCTCCCCCTGCTGGGCAGTCCTCGACACATCACACTCCACTGACTCAGCTTTTTGCCGCATTCACACATCATGTGTCTCAGTTTGACGCTGTGCGGCGACACGAGACATAAGCCGTACTCAGACACACGAATGTGAGAACACAGAACAAGTCCTCACTCACATCGCAGAAGTATTAATATTTCTCATTCATGTTTTCTTAATTCACTCCAGGTGTTTAAAGGGAACCTGTGATCAGGATTGTGCTCAGTGACTACAGACATTGTAATGTATGTACACAGTGACTGCACCAGCAGAATAGTGAGTGCAGCTCTGGAGTATAATACAGGGGGTAACTCAGGATCAGTAATGTAATGTATGTACACAGTGACTGCACCAGCAGAATAGTGAGTGCAGCTCTGGAGTATAATACAGGATGTAACTCAGGATCAGTAATGTATGTACACAGTGAGTGCATCAGCAGAATAGTGAGTGCAGCTCTGGGGTATAATACAGGATGTAACTCAGGATCAGTAATGTAATGTATGTACACAGTGACTGCACCAGCAGAATAGTGAGTGCAACTCTGGGGTATAATACAGGGGGCAACTCAGGATCAGTAATGTAATGTATGTACACAGTGACTGCACCAGCAGAATAGTGAGTGCAGCTCTGGGGTATAATACAGGATGTAACTCAGGATCAGTAATGTAATGTATGTACACAGTGACTGCACCAGCAGAATAGTGAGTGCAGCTCTGGGGTATAATACAGGGGGCAACTCAGGATCAGTAATGTAATGTATGTACACAGTGACTGCACCAGCAGAATAGTGAGTGCAGCTCTGGGGTATAATACAGGATGTAACTCAGGATCAGTAATGTAATGTATGTACACAGTGACTGCACCAGCAGAATAGTGAGTGCAGCTCTGGGGTATAATACAGGATGTAACTCAGGATCAGTAATGTAATGTATGTACACAGTGACTGCACCAGCAGAATAGTGAGTGCAACTCTGGGGTATAATACAGGGGGCAACTCAGGATCAGTAATGTAATGTATGTACACAGTGACTGCACCAGCAGAATAGTGAGTGCAGCTCTGGAGTATAATACAGGATGTAACTCAGGATCAGTAATGTAATGTATGTACACAGTGACTGCACCAGCAGAATAGTGAGTGCAACTCTGGGGTATAATACAGGGGGCAACTCAGGATCAGTAATGTAATGTATGTATACAGTGACTGCACCAGCAGAATAGTGAGTGCAGCTCTGGGGTATAATACAGGATGTAACTCAGGATCAGTAATGTAATGTATGTATACAGTGACTGCATCAGCAGAATAGTGAGTGCAGCTCTGGGGTATAATACAGGAGGTAACTCAGGATCAGTAATGTAATGTATGTACACAGTGACTGCACCAGCAGAATAGTGAGTGCAGCTCTGGGGTATAATACAGGATGTAACTCAGGATCAGTAATGTAATGTATGTACATAGTGACTGCACCAGCAGAATAGTGAGTGCAGCTCTGGAGTATAATACAGGAGGTAACTCAGGATCAGTAATACATAACATAGTAACATAGTTAGTAAGGCCGAAAAAAGACATTTGTCCATCCAGTTCAGCCTATATTCCATCATAATAAATACCCAGATCTACGTCCTTCTACAGAACCTAATAATTGTATGATACAATATTGTTCTGCTCCAGGAAGACATCCAGGCCTCTCTTGAACCCCTCGACTGAGTTCGCCATCACCACCTCCTCAGGCAAGCAATTCCAGATTCTCACTGCCCTAACAGTAAAGAATCCTCTTCTATGTTGGTGGAGAAACCTTCTCTCCTCCAGACGCAAAGAATGCCCCCTTGTGCCCGCCGTCACCTTCCTAGGTATAAACAGATCCTCAGCGAGATATTTGTATTGTCCCCTTATATACTTATACATGGTTATTAGATCGCCCCTCAGTCGTCTTTTTTCTAGACTAAATAATCCTAATTTCGCTAATCTATCTGGGTATTGTAGTTCTCCCATCCCCTTTATTAATTTTGTTGCCCTCCTTTGTACTCTCTCTAGTTCCATTATATCCTTCCTGAGCACCGGTGCCCAAAACTGGACACAGTACTCCATGTGCGGTCTAACTAGGGATTTGTACAGAGGCAGTATAATGCTCTCATCATGTGTATCCAGACCTCTTTTAATGCACCCCATGATCCTGTTTGCCTTGGCAGCTGCTGCCTGGCACTGGCTGCTCCAGGTAAGTTTATCATTAACTAGGATCCCCAAGTCCTTCTCCCTGTCAGATTTACCCAGTGGTTTCCCGTTCAGTGTGTAATGGTGATATTGATTCCCTCTTCCCATGTGTATAACCTTACATTTATCATTGTTAAACCTCATCTGCCACCTTTCAGCCCAAGTTTCCAACTTATCCAGATCCATCTGTAGCAGAATACTATCTTCTCTTGTATTAACTGCTTTACATAGTTTTGTATCATCTGCAAATATCGATATTTTACTGTGTAAACCTTCTACCAGATCAT
Organism: Ranitomeya imitator; assembly: GCF_032444005.1. Classification (NCBI taxonomy): domain Eukaryota; kingdom Metazoa; phylum Chordata; class Amphibia; order Anura; family Dendrobatidae; genus Ranitomeya; species Ranitomeya imitator. The sequence goes on along the minus strand of NC_091284.1, from coordinate 11,197,506 downwards.
TAATGAATATGTTGAAGAGAACAGGTCCCAATACTGACCCCTGCGGTACCCCACTGGTCACAGCGACCCAGTTAGAGACTATACCATTTATAACCACCCTCTGCTTTCTATCACTAAGCCAGTTACTAACCCATTTACACACATTTTCCCCCAGACCAAGCATTCTCATTTTGTGTACCAACCTCTTGTGCGGCACGGTATCAAACGCTTTGGAAAAATCGAGATATACCACGTCCAATGACTCACCGTGGTCCAGTCTATAGCTTACCTCTTCATAAAAACTGATTAGATTGGTTTGACAGGAGCGATTTCTCATAAACCCATGCTGATATGGAGTTAAACAGTTATTCTCATTGAGATAATCCAGAATAACATCCCTCAGAAACCCTTCAAATATTTTACCAACAATAGAGGTTAGACTTACTGGCCTATAATTTCCAGGTTCACTTTTAGAGCCCTTTTTGAATATTGGCACCACATTTGCTATGCGCCAGTCCTGCGGAACAGACCCTGTCGCTATAGAGTCACTAAAAATAAGAAATAATGGTTTATCTATTACATTACTTAGTTCTCTTAGTACTCGTGGGTGTATGCCATCCGGACCCGGAGATTTATCTATTTTAATCTTATTTAGCCGGTTTCGCACCTCTTCTTGGGTTAGATTGGTGACCCTTAATATAGGGTTTTCATTGTTTCTTGGGATTTCACCTAGCATTTCATTTTCCACCGTGAATACCGTGGAGAAGAAGGTGTTTAATATGTTAGCTTTTTCCTCGTCATCTACAACCATTCTTTCCTCACTATTTTTTAAGGGGCCTACATTTTCAGTTTTTATTCTTTTACTATTGATATAGTTGAAGAACAGTTTGGGATTAGTTTTACTCTCCTTAGCAATGTGCTTCTCTGTTTCCTTTTTGGCAGCTTTAATTAGTTTTTTAGATAAAGTATTTTTCTCCCTATAGTTTATTAGAGCTTCAATGGTGCCATCCTGCTTTAGTAGTGCAAATGCTTTCTTTTTACTGTTAATTGCCTGTCTTACTTCTTTGTTTAGCCACATTGGGTTTTTCCTATTTCTAGTCCTTTTATTCCCACAAGGTATAAACCGCTTACACTGCCTATTTAGGATGTTCTTAAACATTTCCCATTTATTATCTGTATTCTCATTTCTGAGGATATTGTCCCAGTCTACCAGATTAAGGGCATCTCTAAGCTGTTCAAACTTTGCCTTCCTAAAGTTCAATGTTTTTGTGACTCCCTGACAAGTCCCCCTAGTGAAAGACAGGTGAAACTGCACAATATTGTGGTCGCTATTTCCTAAATGCCCAACCACCTGCAGATTTGTTATTCTGTCAGGTCTATTAGATAGTATTAGGTCTAAAAGTGCTGCTCCTCTGGTTGGATTCTGCACCAATTGTGAAAGATAATTTTTCTTGGTTATTAGCAGAAACCTGTTGCCTTTATGGGTTTCACAGGTTTCTGTTTCCCAGTTAATATCCGGGTAGTTAAAGTCCCCCATAACCAGGACCTCATTATGGGTTGCAGCTTCATCTATCTGCTTTAGAAGTAGACTTTCCATGCTTTCTGTTATATTTGGGGGTTTGTAACAGACCCCAATGAGAATTTTGTTACCATTTTTCCCTCCATGAATTTCAACCCATATGGACTCGACATCCTCATTCCCTTCGCTAATATCCTCCCTTAAAGTGGACTTTAGACAAGACTTTACATAGAGACAAACCCCTCCTCCTCTCCGATTTTTACGATCCTTTCTAAACAGACTGTAACCCTGTAAGTTAACTGCCCAGTCATAGCTTTCATCTAACCATGTCTCGGTTATTCCCACTATGTCAAAGTTACCTGTAGATATTTCTGCTTCTAGTTCTTCCATCTTGTTTGTCAGGCTTCTGGCGTTTGCGAGCATGCAGTTTAGAGGATTTTGTTTTGTTCCAATCTCCTCACTGTGGATTGTTTTAGAAATGTTCTTACCTCCCTTCTGAGTATGTTTTCCTGGGTCGTCTTTGTTCGAGTCTAATGTTTTTCTTCCCGTCCCCTCTTCTTCTAGTTTAACGCCCTCCTGATGAATGTAGCGAGTCTTCTGGCGAATGTGTGTTTCCCAGGTTTGTTGAGGTGTAGTCCGTCTCTGGCGAGAAGTCCATCATACCAGTAATTCACACCGTGGTCCAGGAATCCAAATCCTTGTTGTCTGCACCATCGTCTTAGCCAGTTGTTTGCATCAAGGATCCTGTTCCATCTCCTGGTGCCATGCCCGTCTACTGGAAGGATAGAAGAAAAAACTACCTGTGCATCCAGTTCCTTTACTTTCTTCCCCAACTCTTCAAAGTCCTTGCAGATTGTCGGTAGGTCCTTCCTTGCCGTGTCATTGGTGCCAACATGTATCAGAAGAAATGGGTGGACGTCCTTGGAGCTGAAGAGCTTTGGTATCCTATCGGTCACATCCTTGATCATCGCACCTGGAAGGCAGCATACTTCTCTTGCAGTTATGTCCGGTCTGCAGATGGCTGCTTCGGTGCCTCTCAGTAGTGAGTCTCCCACCACCACCACTCTTCGTTGCTTCTTGGCTGTACTTTTTGCTGTCACTTGTTGCTGTGTGCCCTTTTCTTTTTTGCTTGCTGGTATTGCTTCATTCTTAGGTGTGCCATCTTCATCCTCTACAAAGATTTGATATCGGTTCTTCAGTTGTGTGGTTCGTGATTTCTCCATGGTCTTCTTGCTTCTTTTGGTCACATGCTTCCACTCATCTGCTTTTGGAGGTTCTCTGACACTTTTTGCACCTTCTGTGACCAGTAGAGATGCTTCTGTTCTGTCTAGAAAGTCTTCATTCTCTTTGATGAGTTTCAAAGTTGCTATTCTTTCTTCCAGACCCCACACCTTTTCTTCTAAAAGGGCCACTAGTCTACACTTCTGACAGGTGAAATTGGATTCACCTGGACTGTGTACATAATGTAATGTATGTACACAGTGACTGCACCAGCAGAATAGTGAGTGCAGCTCTGGGGTATAATACAGGATGTAACTCAGGATCAGTAATGTATGTACACAGTGACTGCACCAGCAGAATAGTGAGTGCAGCTCTGGAGTATAATACAGAATGTAACTCAGGATCAGTAATGTAATGTATGTGCACAGTGACTGCACCAGCAGAATAGTGAGTGCAGCTCTGGGGTATAATACAGGATGTAACCCAGGATCAGTAATGTAATGTATGTACACAGTGAGTGCACCAGCAGAATAGTGAGTGCAGCTCTGGGGTATAATACAGGATATAACTCAGGATCAGTAATGTAATGTATGTACACAGTGACTGCACCAGCAGAATAGTGAGTGCAGCTCTGGAGTATAATACAGGGGGTAACTCAGGATCAGTAATGTAATGTATGTACACAGTGACTGCACCAGCAGAATAGTGAGTGCAGCTCTGGAGTATAATACAGGGGGTAACTCAGGATCAGTAATGTAATGTATGTACACAGTGACTGCACCAGCAGAATAGTGAGTGCAGCTCTGGAGTATAATACAGGATGTAACTCAGGATCAGTAATGTATGTACACAGTGAGTGCATCAGCAGAATAGTGAGTGCAGCTCTGGGGTATAATACAGGATGTAACTCAGGATCAGTAATGTAATGTATGTACACAGTGACTGCACCAGCAGAATAGTGAGTGCAGCTCTGGAGTATAATACAGGATGTAACTCAGGATCAGTAATGTAATGTATGTACACAGTGACTGCACCAGCAGAATAGTGAGTGCAGCTCTGGAGTATAATACAGGGGGTAACTCAGGATCAGTAATGTAATGTATGTACACAGTGACTGCACCAGCAGAATAGTGAGTGCAGCTCTGGAGTATAATACAGGATCAGTAATGTAATGTACGTACACAGAGCAGTGAGCGCAGCTCTGGAGTATAATACAGGAGGTAACTCAGGATCAGTAATGTAATGTATGTACACAGAGCAGTGAGCGCAGCTCTGGAGTATAATACAGGATCAGTAATGTAATGTACGTACACAGAGCAGTGAGCGCAGCTCTGGAGTATAATACAGGATCAGTAATGCAATGTATGTACACAGAGCAGTGAGCGCAGCTCTGGAGTATAATACAGGATCAGTAATGTAATGTACGTACACAGAGCAGTGAGCGCAGCTCTGGAGTATAATACAGGATCAGTAATGTAATGTACGTACACAGAGCAGTGAGCGCAGCTCTGGAGTATAATACAGGATCAGTAATGTAATGTACGTACACAGAGCAGTGAGCGCAGCTCTGGAGTATAATACAGGATCAGTAATGTACGTACACAGAGCAGTGAGCGCAGCTCTGGAGTATAATACAGGATCAGTAATGTAATGTACGTACACAGAGCAGTGAGCGCAGCTCTGGAGTATAATACAGGATCAGTAATGTACGTACACAGAGCAGTGAGCGCAGCTCTGGAGTATAATACAGGATCAGTAATGTACGTACACAGAGCAGTGAGCGCAGCTCTGGAGTATAATACAGGATCAGTAATGTATGTACAGAGAGCAGTGAGCGCAGCTCTGGAGTGTGCGGTGTGATGTGCCCGGTGGGGGGAGGGGACGTGACATTATTGCCCTCTTACCCGTCATCTGGTCGAACAGCTGATTGGCCTCCAGGTCGGTGAAGGTGCTGCAGCAGTTGGGGCACCTGAAGGAGGCGCGGTTGGTGGAGTCCCGCTCGTCGGTCTCGATCCTCCGCCTCATGTGGTCCAGCTTGTACTTCACCACGTTCACCAGCAGCCGGTAGTTGATGAAGTAGTAGTTGTGCCTGGTGGTCTTCCCGTCGGTGGCGGTCTCCACCCGCATGCGGCACTTGATGAACTTGTCGGCCTTCAGGGTGTTGAGCACGGCTCGCAGTTGCTTGCGGTCGAACCTCAGCAGCTCCAGCATGTCCTCCTCCTTCACGCAGGGGTTGCGGATCAGGATGTCCAGCGCCAGCGCGTGCTCCAGCCCGTAGAAGCCGCGCACCACGTACTTGGCCAGACGCTTCAGCACCGCAGGGACCTCGGTCACCACCCCGGGGTCCGTCATGTTACCTGTGACCGGAGAACGACACCGGTGACTGCCCCCGACCACCGCTGCTCCCGACCACCGCTGCTCCCGACCACCGCTGCCGCAGCTGAGGGGGCGTCACAGTCCTGCCCGCTGTCCAGTATCAGGCAGGATGCAACTGTAACAGCCCCTCAGCTGTGAAAGACAGCAGCACGGCGGATGAGCACAGGCAGGGCTGTGAAGACGTCACTATCTGACCCGTGCGGGGCATTCTGGGTAAGAAATCACCGCAGAGGGTAACACTGAGCCTCACACACTCACCTCACGCCGCCTCACCGGCCACCGTACGTCATCAGGAAGCGCATCATGATCTCACCGACGTCCAACTCTCCATCCGCCATCTTAAGTCAGGGAAAACTGGTAGCAGAGCAAAACTGACATTCTAAGCGCCGAACCCAGAGTCCTGCACCACAGTCCACCCACAGCACGCCCCGAGATCGGCCGACATGGAGATATTCACTATCCCCCATCTATTCATGCTGGAAGGACCTGCCAGTAGTAACAATGGCCGCTGAAACGCTTCACACGTCTTGGCACGCTCCGTGACGTACTTCCGGCCAACTTCCGGATGTTGTCTTTTCTGATTGGTGGATGGGTTTGGGAAGTGACCAGTGATCAGGTGTTGCTTGTCTTGGTGACTGGCAGTGCAGGAGGTGGCATGTCCTGGTGACATGGCGGCGCTGGACCGGGTGAAGGTGCTGGTGCTCGGGGACTCCGGTGAGGCGTAGTATGGCGGCCGCAGTGTGAGGTTTCCATTGTCGGCCTGTGGCGTTTTCCTTAGTTTTATCTGCTCCTGAGAAAGATGGGTGACAACCAATATGGCGGCGGTGCGGGTTGTCGGACAGCTTTCCTTTAATGCTGAGTGTCAGGTGTGAGCGGTTGTGTCCCAGTGAATGTCCGTCCTCACACTGCCCTCTGCCTGCAGGAGTCGGGAAGTCCTCCCTGGTCCATCTCCTGTGCCAGAACCAGGTGCTGGGGAACCCGTCCTGGACCGTGGGCTGCTCGGTGGACGTCAGGGTGAGCGACGGGGTCTGGTCCGTGCCACGGGGGGAGGAGGGGGTCCTGTCAGTGCCCCCGGGGGGAGGAGGGGGTCCTGTCAGTGCCCCCAGGGGGAGGAGGGGTCTGGTCCGTGCCACGGGGGGAGGAGGGGGTCCTGTCAGTGCCCCCGGGGGGAGGAGGGGTCTGGTCCGTGCCACGGGGGGAGGAGGGGTCTGGTCCGTGCCACGGGGGGAGGAGGGGGTCCTGTCAGTGCCACCGGGGGGAGGAGGGGGTCCTGTCAGTGCCCCCGGGGGGAGGAGGGGGTCCTGTCAGTGCCCCCGGGGGGAGGAGGGGTCTGATCCGTGCCACGGGGGGAGGAGGGGGTCCTGTCAGTGCCCCCGGGGGGAGGAGGGGGTCCTGTCAGTGCCCCCGGGGGGAGGAGGGGTCTGATCCGTGCCACGGGGGGAGGAGGGGGGTCCTTGTCAGTGCCACCGGGGGGAGGAGGGGGTCCTGTCAGTGCCACCGGGGGGAGGAGGGGGGATCCCTGTCACTGGCGCGGGGAGAGGGGGGGGTCCTGGTCAGTCATTTTATTTTTGTCATCAGCTGCACGAGTATCGGGAGGGCACTCCGGAGGAGAAGACATTCTACATAGAGCTGTGGGATGTTGGTGGATCGGTGGGCAGCGCCAGCAGCGTGAAGAGCACCAGAGCCGTATTCTACAACGGCGTCAACGGTGAGAAGAGCTGATTAATAAATCCTCCAGTCACCTCCAGAGCTGTACTCACTATTCTGCTGTTACATCGTGTCTTAACCTCCGGTCACCTCCAGAGCTGCACTCACTATTCTGCTGTTACATCGTGTCTTATCCTCCAGTCACCTCCAGAGCTGCACTCACTATTCTGCTGTTACATTGTGTTTTAACCTCCGGTCACCTCCAGAGCTGTACTCACTATTCTGCTGTTGCATCGTGTCTTATCCTCTAGTCACCTCCAGAGCTGCACTCACTATTCTGCTGTTACATCGTGTCTTATCCTCCAGTCACCTCCAGAGCTGCACTCACTATTGTTGTTGCATCGTGTCTTATACGCGTTCCTTTAGCTTCTTCCTGCCATCTGTCTGCACTCTGCTGATGACCACACGTCCGACTCTGCTGACTCCCTGCAGCTCTATGTATAATCCACGAGTACTGAATTGTGGCTGCAGCTCTGGATGTGACTTGTGCATGTGTCACTTGTACACCTCGTAGACAAGTAAAGCCTGAGATCTTTGGTTTTGCTGAGGCCTGTAAGTCATATGGTCTCTCATTCCTGGCTCTCATTTCCTTTTTGTGTAATTTTCAGGTATTGTTCTTGTACACGATCTCACAAACAAGAAGTCGTCTCAGAACTTGTACCGCTGGTCCCTGGAGGCCCTGAACCGAGACCTGCAGCCGACGGGGGTGCTGGTGACCAATGGGTGAGTGCTCTGCTTCCACTGTACACTGTGCAGAATGGCCAGCAGTGAGGAGTCTGTGTGTGTGTAATACACTGCTCAAAACAATAAAGGGAACACTTAAACAACAGAATATAACTCCAAGTAAATCAAACTTCTGTGAAATCAAACTGTCCACTTAGGAACAACACTGCTGACAATCAATTTCACATGCTGTTGTCCAAATGGAATAGACAACAGATGGAAATTATTGGCAATTATCAAGACCCCCTCAATAAAGGAGCGGTTCTGCAGGTGGGGACCACAGACCACATCTCGGTACCAATGCTTTCTGGCTGATGTTTTGGTCACTTTTGAATGTTGGTTGTGCCTTCACACTCGTGGTAGCATGAGACGGACTCTACAACCCACACAAGTGGCTCAGGTAGTGCAGCTCATCCAGGATGGCACGTCAATGCGAGCTGTGGCAGGAAGGTTTGCTGTGTCTGTCAGCATAGTGTCCAGAGGCTGGGGGTGCTACCAGGAGACAGGCCAGTACACCAGGAGACGTGGAGGGGGCTGTAGGAGGGCAACAACCCAGCAGCAGGACCACTAACCTCCGACTTTGTGCAAGGAGGAACAGGAGGAGCACTGCCAGAGCCCTGCAAATTGACCTCCAGCAGGTCACAAATGTGCATGTGTCTGCACAAACGGTTAGAAACTGACTCCATGAGGATGGTCTGAGTGCCCGACGTCCACAGATGGGGGTTGTACTCACAGCCCAACACCGTGCAGGACGCTTGGCATTTCCCACAGAACATCAGGATTGACAAATTCGCCACTGGCGCCCTGTGCTCTTCATAGATGAAAGCAGGTTCACACTGAGCACATGTGACAGATGTGACAGAGTCTGGAGATGCCGTGGAGAGCGATCTGCTGCCTGCAACATCCTTCAGCATGACCGGTTTGGCAGTGGGTCAGTAATGTTGTGGGGTGGCATTTCTTTGGAGGGCAGCACAGCCCTCCATGTGCTCACCAGAGGTAGCCTGACTGCCATTAGGTACCAAGATGAGATCCTCAGACCCCTTGTGAGACCATGTGCTGGTGTGGTTGGCCCTGGATTCCTCCTAATGCAGGACAATGCCAGACCTCATGTGGCTGGAGTGTGTCAGCAGTTCCTGCAAGATGAAGGCATTGAAGCTATGGACTGGCCGCCCGTTCCCCAGACCTGAATCCGATTGAGCACATCTGGGACATCATGTCTCGCACCATTCAACAACGTCACGTTGCACCACAGACTGTCCAGGAGTTGGCGGATGCTTTAGTCCAGGTCTGGGAGAAGATCCCTCAGGAGACCATCCGCCGCCTCATCAGGAGCATGCCCAGGCATTGTAAGGAGATCATACAGGCACGTGGAGGCCACACACAATACTGAGCATCATTTCCTTGTCATGAAGCATTTCCACTGAAGTTGGATCAGCCTGTAACTTCATTTTCCACTTAGATTTTGAGCATAATTCCAACTCCAGACCTCCGTGGAATATTAGTTGTGATTTACGTTGATCATTTTTAGGTTTTATTGTTCTCAACACATTCTACTATGTAATGAATAAAGATTTACAACTGGAATATTTCATTCAGTGATATCTAGGATGTGGGATTTTAGTGTTCCCTTTATTTGAGCAGTGTATATTACTATATCACACTGAGGAGAAGGGCGGCCATATTACTATATATATATATTACTATATCACACTGAGGAGAAGGGCGGCCATATTACTATATATATTACTATATCACACTGAGGGGAAGGGCGGCCATATTACTATATACTGTATATTACTATATCACACTGAGGAGAAGGGCGGCCATATTACTATATATATATATATATATATATATATATATATATTACTATATCACACTGAGGAGAAGAGCGGCCATATTACTATATATATATATATTACTATATCACACTGAGGAGAAGGGCGGCAATATTACTATATATATTACTATATCACACTGAGGAGAAGGGCGGCCATATTACTATATATATTACTATATCACACTGAGGAGAAGAGCGGCCATATTACTATATATATATATTACTATATCACACTGAGGAGAAGGGCGGCCATATTACTATATATATTACTATATCACACTGAGGGGAAGGGCGGCCATATTACTATATATATTACTATATCACACTGAGGAGAAGAGCGGCCATATTACTATATATATATATTACTATATCACACTGAGGAGAAGAGCGGCCATATTACTATATATATTACTATATCACACTGAGGAGAAGGGCGGCCATATTACTATATATATTACTATATCACACTGAGGAGAAGGGCGGCCATATTACTATATATATTACTATATCACACTGAGGAGAAGGGCGGCCATATTACTATATATATTACTATATCACACTGAGGAGAAGGGCGGCCATATTACTATATATATTACTATATCACACTGAGGAGAAGAGCGGCCATATTACTATATATATATATTACTATATCACACTGAGGAGAAGGGCGGCCATATTACTATATATATTACTATATCACACTGAGGAGAAGGGCAGCCATATTACTATATATATATTACTATATCACACTGAGGAGAAGGGCGGCCATATTACTATATATATTACTATATCACACTGAGGAGAAGAGCGGCCATATTACTATATATATATATTACTATATCACACTGAGAAGAAGGGCGGCCATATTACTATATATATTACTATATCACACTGAGGAGAAGGGCGGCCATATTACTATATATATTACTATATCACACTCAGGAGAAGGGCGGCCATATTACTATATATATTACTATATCACACTGAGGAGAAGGGCGGCCATATTACTATATATATTACTATATCACACTGAGGAGAAGGGCGGCCATATTACTATATATATTACTATATCACACTGAGGAGAAGGGCGGCCATATTACTATATATATTACTATATCACACTGAGGAGAAGAGCGGCCATATTACTATATATATATATTACTATATCACACTGAGGAGAAGGGCGGCCATATTACTATATATATTACTATATCACACTGAGGAGAAGGGCAGCCATATTACTATATATATATTACTATATCACACTGAGGAGAAGAGCGGCCATATTACTATATATATTACTATATCACACTGAGGAGAAGGGCGGCCATATTACTATATATATTACTATATCACACTGAGGAGAAGAGCGGCCATATTACTATATATATTACTATATCACACTGAGGAGAAGGGCGGCCATATTACTATATATATTACTATATCATACTGAGGAGAAGGGAGGCCATATTACTATATATATTACTATATCACACTGAGGAGAAGGGAGGCCATATTACTATATATATTACTATATCACACTGAGGAGAAGGGCGGCCATATTACTATATATATTACTATATCACACTGAGGAGAAGGGCGGCCATATTACTATATATATTACTATATCACACTGAGGAGAAGGGCGGCCATATTACTATATATATTACTGTATCACACTGAGGAGAAGGGCGGCCATATTGCTATATATATATATTACTATATCACACTGAGGAGAAGGGCGGCCATATTACTATATATATTACTATATCATACTGAGGAGAAGGGAGGCCATATTACTATATATATTACTATATTACACTGAGGAGAAGGGCGGCCATATTACTATATATATTACTGTATCACACTGAGGAGAAGGGCGGCCATATTACTATATATATTACTATATCACACCGAGGAGAAGGGCGGCCATATTACTATATATATTACTATATCACACTGAGGAGAAGGGCGGCCATATTACTATATATATTACTATATCACACTGAGGAGAAGGGTGGCCATATTACTATATGTATTACTATATCACACCGAGGAGAAGGGCGGCCATATTACTATATATATTACTATATCACACCGAGGAGAAGGGCGGCCATATTACTATATATATTACTATATCACACCGAGGAGAAGGGCGGCCATATTACTATATATATTACTGTATCACACTGAGGAGAAGGGCGGCCATATTACTATATATATTACTATATCACACTGAGGAGAAGGGCGGCCATATTACTATATATATTACTGTATCACACTGAGGAGAAGGGCGGCCATATTACTATATATATTACTATATCACACTGAGGAGAAGGGCGGCCATATTACTATATATATTACTATATCACACTGAGGAGAAGGGCGGCCATATTACTATATCACACTGAGGAGAAGGGCGACCATATTACTATATATATATTACTATATCACACTGAGGAGAAGAGCAGCCATATTACTATATATATTACTGTATCACACTGAGGAGAAGGGCGGCCATATTACTATATATATTACTATATCACACTGAGGAGAAGGGCGGCCATATTACTATATATATTACTATAATCACACTGAGGAGAAGGGCGGCCATATTACTATATATATTACTATATCACACTGAGGAGAAGGGAGGCCATATTACTATATATATTACTATATCACACTGAGGACAAGGGCGGCCATATTACTATATATATTACTATATCACACTGAGGAGAAGGGCGGCCATATTACTATATATATTACTATATCACACTGAGGAAAAGGGCGGCCATATTACTATATATATTACTATATCACACTGAGGAGAAGGGCGGCCATATTACTATATATATTACTATATCACACTGAGGAGAAGGGCGGCCATATTACTATATATATTACTATATCACACTGAGGAGAAGGGCGGCCATATTAATATATATTACTATATCACACTGAGAAGAAGGGCGGCCATATTACTATATATATTACTGTATCACACTGAGGAGAAGAGCGGCCATATTACTATATATATTACTGTATCACACTGAGGGGAAGGGCGGCCATATTACTATATATATTACTATATCACACTGAGGAGAAGGGCGGCCATATTACTATATATATTACTATATCACACTGAGGGGAAGGGCGGCCATATTACTATATATATTACTATATCACACTGAGGGGAAGGGCGGCCATATTACTATATATATTACTATATCACACTGAGGAGAAGGGCGGCCATATTACTATATATATTACTATACCACACTGAGGAGAAGGGCGGCCATATTACTATATATATATTACTATATCACACTGAGGAGAAGGGCGGCCATATTACTATATATATTACTCTATCACACCGAGGAGAAGGGCGGCCATATTACTATATGTATTACTATATCACACTGAGGAGAAGGGCGGCCATATGACTATATCACACTGAGGAGAAGGGCGGCCATATTACTATATATATATTACTATATCACACTGAGGAGAAGGGCGGCCATATTACTATATATATTACTATATCACACTGAGGAGAAGGGCGGCCATATTAGTATATATATTACTATATCACACTGAGGAGAAGGGCGGCCATATTACTATATATATTACTATATCACACTGAGGAGAAGGGCGGCCATATTAATATATATTACTATATCACACTGAGGAGAAGAGCGGCCATATTACTATATATATATTACTATATCACACTGAGGAGAAGGGCGGCCATATTACTATATATATTACTATATCACACTGAGGAGAAGGGCGGCCATATTACTATATATATTATATCACACTGAGGAGAAGGGCGGCCATATTACTATATATATATTACTATATCACACTGAGGAGAAGAGCGGCCATATTACTATATATATATATATTACTATATCACACTGAGGAGAAGGGCGGCCATATTACTATATATATTACTATATCACACTGAGGAGAAGGGCGGCCATATTACTTTATATATTACTATATCACACTGAGGAGAAGGGCGACCATATTACTATATATATTACTATATCATCACTGAGAAGAGCGACCATATTATTATATATATTACTGTATCACACTGAGGGGAAGAGCGGCCATATTACTATATATATATTACTATATCACACTGAGGAGAAGGGCGGCCATATTACTATATATCTTACTATATCACACTGAGGAGAAGGGCGGCCATATTACTATATATATATTACTATATCACACTGAGGAGAAGGGCGGCCATATTACTATATATATATTACTATATCACACTGAGGAGAAGGGTGGCCATATTACTATATATATATTACTATATCACACTGAGGAGAAGGGCGGCCATATTACTATATATCTTACTATATCACACTGAGGAGAAGGGCGGCCATATTACTATATATATATTACTATATCACACTGAGGAGAAGGGCGGCCATATTACTATATATATATTACTATATCACACTGAGGAGAAGGGTGGCCATATTACTATATATATTACTATATCACCACTGAGGAGAAGGGCGGCCATATTACTATATATATATATTACTATATCACACTGAGGAGAAGGGCGGCCATATTACTATATATATATATTACTATATCACACTGAGGAGAAGAGCGGCCATATTACTATATATATATTACTATATCACACTGAGGAGAAGGGCGGCCATAGTACTATATATATATTACTATATCACACTGAGGAGAAGGGCGGCCATATTACTATATATATTACTATATCACACTGAGGAGAAGGGCGGCCATATTACTATATATATATTACTATATCACACTGAGGAGAAGGGCGGCCATATTACTATATATATTACTATATCACACTGAGGAGAAGGGCGGCCATATTACTATATATATTACTATATCACACTGAGGAGAAGGGCGGCCATATTACTATATATTTCTCTTTCGCCTCATTGGGGGACACAGACCACGGGTGTATGCTGCTGCCACCAGGAGGCTGACACTAAGTAATACAAAGAAAAAGTTAGCTCCTCCCCTGCAGTATACACCCTCCTGCTGGCTCCCAGCTAACCAGTTCTTGCTTAGTGTCCGTAGGAGGCACACGGACGGGTCTGCTATTCAGACCCAAAGAACTCTTTTTTACCGTTTTTTACTTTTTACTACGGTCGAATGGGGCGACGGATTCTTTCATGTTCCGATCTCCTCGAACCAACAACAGGCGAGCACGGGAGTTTCACCTCTCCGTATCCTCTCCTGCGACGTGGGAAGCCACTGCCTGAGCTGATTTTAGGGGCGACGGGCCCCTTCAAGGGCACCGATCTCCCCCCTCCCTTATCAGACGAGCACTGGAGTTTCACCTTCAGTATCCTCTTCTGCAGCCAGGCCTATTGCCGGACATTCAGCCCTGTCCACCAGGTTTTACCCTCGGCTGTACAGAGGCACCTTCCAGCGTGGCGTCCGAGCAGCCCCCACTGCATCACCACTGAAAAAGCGGATGATGGAAGGAGGCAGACGGTTCCTCTCCACCCCTCTTCTGCAGGGATGGTGGATGGAGGCTCCCCAACCCTGCACCGTCCTATCTTCCCGGGCACAGCTCCTACCTGCAGCATCTGCCACCCCCTCCATATTGGGGTAAGTGCTCCGTGAGATTTGGGTTTTCCGGCGGTCAGAGGAGGGCTCCATAGCGACTGGGTCCCCACAGAGCTTCGCGGCACTTTTCCCTCAGTCTGCGGGTGCGCGCCGGCCGAAGCCATAAATTTAGTCCCCGGCTTCGGCCCTGTTTTTAGCCGCATCCCGGGAAGCCCCGCCCACCGCTTGCTCCCTTCTAGCGGCTCCGCCCCCCCTATTCAGGCGCTTCTCGTTCCAGACGAGATCTCGGCGGCCATCTTCTTCCTCCTCCATTGCGGTCACTATTTCTTCTGGAGGGGGCTGCGGCCGGCGGTTTTTCAGCGCTGAAGTCAGCGCTATTCCAGACGGGGGACTCAGAACCTGAGTAAGGTGAATCGCCCCAATATCTCCCCCCCCCCCCCCCCCCCAGCACGCATCCCGGCAGCATTAACCCCTTTACCCCCAAGGGTGGTTTGCACGTTAATGACCAGGCCAATTTTTACAATTCTGACCACTGTCCCTTTATGAGGTTATAACTCCGAAACGCTTCAACGGATCCTGGTGATTCTGACATTGTTTTCTCGTGACATATTGTACTTCATGATAGTGGTAAAATTTCTTTGATAGTACCTGCGTTTATTTGTGAAACAAACGGAAATTTGGCGAAAATTTTGAAAATTTCGCAATTTTCAAACTTTGAATTTTTATGCAATTAAATCACAGAGATATGTCACACAAAATACTTAATAAGTAACATTTCCCACATGTCTCCTTTACAACAGCATAATTTTGGAACCAATTTTTTTTTTTTGTTAGGGAGTTATAAGGGTTAAAAGTTGACCAGCAATTTCTTATTTTTACAACACCATTTTTTTTTAGGGACCACGTCTCATTTGAAGTCATTTTGAGGGGTCTATATGATAGAAAATGCCCAAGTGTGACACCATTCTAAAAACTGCACCCCTCAAGGTGCTCAAAACCACATTCAAGAAGTTTATTAACCCTTCAGGTGTTTAATAGGAATTTTTGGAATGTTTAAATAAAAATGAACATTTAACTTTTTTACACAAAAAATTTACTTTAGCTCCAATTTGTTTTATTTTACCAAGGGTAACAGGAGAAATTGGACCCAAAAAGTTGTTGTCCAATTTGTCCTGAGTACGCTGATACCCCATATGTGGCAGTAAACCACTGTTTGGGCGCATGGGAGAGCTCGGAAGGGAAGGAGCGCTATTTGACTTTTCAATGCAAAATTGACAGGAATTGAGATGGGACGCCATGTTGCGTTTGGAGAGCCACTGATGTGCCTAAACATTGAAACCCCCCACAAGTGACACCATTTTGGAAAGTAGACCCCCTAAGGAACTTATCTGGATGTGTGGTGAGCACTTTGACCCACCAAGTGCTTCACAGAAGTTTATAATGCAGAACCGTAAAAATAAAAAATCATATTTTTTCACAAAAATTATATTTTTGCCCCCAATTTTTTATTTTTCCAAGGGTAAGAGAAGAAATTGGACCTCAAAAGTTGTTGTCCAATTTGTCCCGAGTACGCTGATACCCCATATGTGGCAGTAAACCACTGTTTGGGCGCATGGGAGAGCTCGGAAGGGAAGGAGCGCCGTTTGACTTTTCAATGCAAAATTGACAGGAATTGAGATGGGACGCCATGTTGCGTTTGGAGAGCCACTGATGTGCCTAAACATTGAAACCCCCCACAAGTGACACCATTTTGGAAAGTAGACCCCCTAAGGAACTTATCTAGAGGTGTGGTGAGCACTTTGACCCACCAAGGGCTTCACAGAAGTTTATAATGCAGAGCCATAAAAATAAAACAAAATTTTTTTCCCACAAAAATTATTTTTTAGCCCCCAGTTTTGTATTTTCCCTAGGGTAACAGGAGAAATTGGACCCCAAAAGTTGTTGTCCAATTTGTCCTGAGTACGCTGATACCCCATATGTGGGGGGGGAACCACCGTTTGGGCGCATAGGAGGGTTCGGAAGGGAAGGAGCGCCATTTGGAATGCAGACTTAGATGGAATGGTCTGCAGGCGTCACATTGGGTTTGCAGAGCCCCTAATGTACCTAAACAGTAGAAACCCCCCACAAGTGACACCATTTTGGAAAGTAGACCCCCTAAGGAACTCATCTTGATGTGTTGTGAGAGCTTTGAACCCCCAAGTATTTCACTACAGTTTATAACACAGAGCCGTGCAAATAAAAAATATTTTTTTTTCCACAAAAATTATATTTTAGCCCCCAGTTTTGTATTTTTCCAAGGTTAGCAGGAGAAATTGGACCCTAAATGTTGTTGTCCAATTTGTCCTGAGTACGCTGATACCCGATATGTGGGGGGGGAACCACCGTTTGGGCGCATGGGAGGGCTCGGAAGGGAAGGAGCATCATTTGGAATGCAGACTTAGATGGATTGGTCTGCAGGCGTCACATTGCGTTTGCAGAGCCCCTAATGTACCTAAACAGTAGAAACCCCCCACAAGTGACCCCATATTGGAAACTAGACCCCTCAATGAACTTATCTAGATGTGTTGTGAGAACTTTGAACCCCCAAGTGTTTCACTACAGTTTATAACGCAGAGCCGTGAAAATAAAAAATCTTTTTGTTTTCCCACAAAAATTATTTTTTAGCCCCCAGTTTTGTATTTTCCCAAGGGTAACAGGAGAAATTGGTCCACAAAAGTTGTTGTCCAATTTGTCCTGAGTACGCTGATACCCCATATGTTGGGGTAAACCCCTGTTTGGGCACACAGGAGAGCTCGGAAGGGAAGGAGCACTGTTTTACTTTTTCAACGCAGAATTGGCTGGAATTGAGATCGGACGCCATGTCGTGTTTGGAGAGCCCCTGATGTGCCGAAACAGTGGAAACCCCCCAATTATAACTGAAACCCTAATCTAAACACACCCCTAACCCTAATTCCAACGGTAACCCTAACCACACCTCTAACCCTGACACACCCCTAACCCTAATCCCAACCCTATTCCCAACTGTAAATGTAATCTAAACCCTAACCCTAACTTTAGCCCCAACCCTAACTGTAGCCCCAACCCTAACCCTAACCCTAACCCTAACCCTAACCCTAGCCCTAACCCTAGCCCTAACCCTAACCCTAGCCCTAACCCTAGCCCTAACCCTAGCCCTAACCCTAGCCCTAACCCTAGCCCTAACCCTAGCCCTAATGGGAAAATGGAAATAAATACATTTTTTTTTATTTTTCCCTAACTAAGGGGGTGATGAAGGGGGGTTTGATTTACTTTTATAGCGAGTTTTTTAGCGGATTTTTATGATTGGCAGCCGTCACACACTGAAAGACCCTTTTTATTGCAAAAAATATTTTTTGCAATACCACATTTTGAGAGCTATAATTTTTCCATATTTTGGTCCACAGAGTCATGTGAGGTCTTGTTTTTTGCGGGACGAGTTGACGTTTTTATTGAAAACATTTTTGGGCACGTGACATTTTTTTATCGCTTTTTATTCCGTTTTTTGTGAGGAAGAATGACCAAAAGCCAGCTATTCATGAATTTCTATTGGGGGAGGCGTTTATACCGTTCTGCGTTTGGTAAAATTGATAAATCAGTTTTATTCTTCGGGTCAGTACGATTACAGCGACATCTCATTTATATCATTTTTTTATGGTTTGGTGCTTTTATACGATAAAAACTATTTTACAGAAAAAATAATTATTTTTGCATCGCTTTATTCTCAGGACTATAACTTTTTTATTTTTTTGCTGATGATGCTGTATGGCGGCTCTTTTTTTGCGGGACAATATGACGCTTTCAGCGGTACCATGGTTATTTATATCTGTCCTTTTGATCGCGTGTTATTCCACTTTTTGTTCGGCGGTATGATAATAAAGCGTTGTTTTTTGCCTCGTTTTTTTTTTTTTTTTTTCTTACGGTGTTTACTGAAGGGGTTAACTAGTGGGACAGTTTTATAGGTCGGGTCGTTACGGACGCGGCGATACTAAATATGTGTACTTTTATTGGTTTTTTTTTTTTTATTTAGATGAAGAAATGTATTTATGGGAATAATATTTTTTTTTTTTTTTTTCATTATTTTGGAATATTTTTTTTTATTTTTTTTACACATTTGGAAAATTTTTTTTTTACTTTTTTACTTTGTCCCAGGGGGGGACATCACAGATCAGTGATCTGACAGTTTGCACAGCACTCTGTCAGATCACTGATCTGACATGCAGCGCTGCAGCCTTCACAGTGCCTGCTCTAAGCAGGCTCTGTGAAGCCACCTCCCTCCCTGCAGGACCCGGATCCGCGGCCATCTTGGATCCGGGGCTCGAGCAGGGAGGGAGGTGAGGAGACCCTCGCAGCAACGCGATCACATCGCGTTGCTGCGGGGGGCTCAGGGAAGCCCGCAGGGAGGTGCTTCCCTGCACCGCCGGCACATCGCGATCATCTTTGATCGCGGTGTGCCAGGGGTTAATGTGCCGGGGGCGGTCCGTGACCGCTCCTGGCACATAGTGCCGGATGTCAGCTGCGATAAGCAGCTGACACCCGGCCGCGATCGGCCGCGCTCCCCCCGTGAGCGCGGCCGATCGGCTATGACGTACTATCCCGTCCAGGGTCAGATAAGCCCAGGGCACCTCGACGGGATAGTACGTCTAAGGTCACAGAGGGGTTAAGGGACTAGCTTTCCCTGTTTTTTATATACTTAAGGCTGCAATCTCTGGTGCTCCTGCACACTACAGAATGTATAGTACAGTGTGCAGGCTTGCAAACAGAGAGCTGTGAGTTCCCAGCAATGAAGCTCTCATGACTCATTCCCTGGTGACTCGTTCCCTGGTATTTAATACTCTGCCCGGTAGTCGCTGGGCCCATAGGTGCATCCCCAGCTTTCCATGCCTTTTTATTAAACCCAGGACCAGCATTCCCTGGTCTTAGAGACACGTGACCAGTATTTCCTGGTCTTAAAGGCACATGACCAGTATGCCCTGGTCTTAAAGGCACGTGACCAGTATCCCCTGGTCTTAAACGCTATAACCAGTAGGCCCTGGTCTTAAAGGCACATGACTAGTACGTCCTGGTTTTTCAAGGCCATGACCAGTATGCCCTGGTCTTAAAGGCACGTGACCAGTATCCCCTGGTCTTAAACGCAATAACCAGTATGCCCTGGTCTTAAAGGCACATGACTAGTACGTCCTGGTTTTCAAGGCACATGACCAGTATGCCCTGGTCTTAAAGGCTCATGTCCAGTATGCCCTGGCTTTTAAAGGCACACGACCAGTATGCCCTGGTCTTTAAGGCACGTGACCATTATGCCCTGGACTTAAAGGCTCAGGACCAGTACGCCCTGGTCTTAAACGCAAATGACCAGCATACCCTGGTTTTAAGGGCACATGACCATTATCTCCTGGATTTCAGCATGCCCTGCTTTTAAAGGCACATGAACAGTATGTCATCTTACAAAAGGCACAAGACCAGTATTCCCTGGTCTTAAAGGCTCATGGCCAGTAACCCCTAGCCTTAAAGGCGCATGACCAGTATTTACTGGTCTTAAGGGCACATCATCTATCCTAAGCTGGTCACCCTAACTGAGCTCTGGAGCACTCACATGCTCCCTCTCCTACAATGGGAGCCGTCGGCTAGCAGGGGCCGCAAGTATTCTAGAAAAACATACAGGTTCTAGAAAATCTCCATCAACATTTGACGGTGATGCACTGGAAGACCTCTAAGTAGGATACCATACCTGGTCGGAATTTTATGGGCGACGGGTCCCTTAAAGGGCTCCGATTTCTCCCCACACCTTCAACAGACGAGCACACGGAGTGTCGCCTCCATGTGTCTTCTTCTGCATCCAGGTCTATCGCCACAACCTGCCCTGTCCACTCGGAAACCTCAATTCTGGGGATGTGGCGTCCACATTTGTGGCGTCCCAACAAGGAGGTTTTCTCCCCTTTGTATCAGATGCAAGAAAGTGGACAATTCCTCTCCACTTCCCTGTTAAGAAGATGGTGGATCGAGGTTTTTCCTTATTTTCTTCTCTGCACGATGATGGCAGAGACCTGCTGGTTACAGTCCCGCATTCTGTCACTTGGCAGACTCGCCGGGCAGAATTTCTTGCGGTATTCCTACCAGTATCCTGGCAGGTGTATCATCAATTAAGATTCCACAGACGGTCAGATAGCAAATCTAGTTCGTTCCGTCTTGTGGTTTCGGGTTCAGCGCTCTACCCTTCCTTAGCCGCCACATGGGTTGCTTGACCAAAGGGAGAGAATGAAAGTCTCCGGGTCCCAGACCTTATCTACTTCGTTCCACAGTATAGCTGGCCAATCAAATCTTCTGAGCGGGAGACTAGCAAGGGATCGTATCTCTTCTTCAGGCTCAACCAGCAGTGGAAGCATTGGCCAGGACAGTCTAGATCTAAGGGATCTTGGTTCCAAAATGGAGGGAATGAAAAGTATCTCCATTCCTGGACCCCAAACTTCTAACAACCTTTGACAGGGCCCTTTCTTTTTTCGGATGGAGTTCCTCCGCTCAGCCACTTCTTCAACAGAGAAACGTGGTTGTTTTCTGGCATCCATCGTCATTCGGGATTCTTACACTCACATACCTATTTCTCCTCTCTACTATAATCTATTCGCCTTTCCATTCGCGAACAGTATTTTCACGACCTGGCCCTTCTGCCTGGCTACCACACCAGAGTGGTCGCAAGGGTCATGACGGTTGTCATGTTCTTCTTGCACCTTAGAAGCATGGTCGTCCTGCCCTATTTGGTCGACTTTGTAGCCGCTCTCCTAGGACTACGCTGAGTCGTCCATATCACTTGCAATTACCTCTCTATTGGGCTAGCAGCTAAACTTAGACAAGTTTTTTTCCTCATTCTCAGCCCAGCAGATCCTCTTTGAGGATGATCCTGCCCAAGAAGGATGGTTATTCTCTCTCGGGTCTAGGTCGTGGCCCTTCTACAGGGAGCTTGCGCACTCGATCTCTCATTCCCTCGGTTCTTTCAATTCGCTAGGAGGGTTCTGAGGGAAAGGACGTCTACGGAAGCAGTTTCCTTCGCTGCGCTCGTTTTCTGCAAGTCAATCAGGCTCTCAAAGGGTAGTCTCTGAGCTCCTTTCTCTTCCAGAGCCTTCTCCTGGCCCAAGGGCTATTGGGAGATACCATTGCCAGTTTTCTCCCGATCATCTCTCTGTAGATCCGAACGGTACGGCTATTCCTTCAGCAGGCCCTCTGCCTTCTGGCGGGTCTTCAGTTGGATAATGCCTCGGCTGTGCCCCAAGTTAGCCATCTAGCAAGTACCCTCAGTCAAGCGCCATGGCTAAGGTACCTCGCACTCTCTGATGGGCCGAGTTCTATCTTCGGTGATCTCAACAGTACATTCCCTGGAGTAGAACACTGGGCGGCAGACATATTCAGCCGTCCGGGTTTTTCCTCAAGTGAGTGGGAACTTCACTCGGAAATCTTCCATCGGACCTGCCTTCACTGGAGTACTCCAGAGGTAGTTCGGATGGCGTCCAAACTGAACGCCAATGTACTCCAGTTCATGGTTTGGCCTCGCCATCCAAGACCATTGCAGTGCATGATCTATTCTTCCATGGTACCAATTTCCATAACCCCTCTTCCACTACGTCTGAAACCTTTTCGGAAGCGGGTAGGGCCCCAGTGATCCCGGGAGACCCGCACTGACCATGTCAGGTTTTTTTCTCGCTTGCGGTACTAGTATTTTTCCGGCTTATTGTCTCAAGCTGGAAATATGGTCTTTCTTGCAGGCCTCAACCTGTAGTTCTTCCCTACCGCGTACCGTTAAATCCGTGGGACCTTAATGGTCCTGGGCATCTTACAGTGGACTCCTTTTCTGATCCGGATAGACTTTTCTATCAGGGAGGGTCTCTCCCCTTCTTTCTCTGCGCTCTTGTCCTCCTGATGAGTCTTCAGATCTCGACGCTCTGTACTTTATCTTTTTTCCTTATTACCTTCAAGGCAAGGTTGCCCTCTAGCCATCCCCTTCCCTCGTTGCCAAGGGGTATTATATCTCCACTGTTGCAGGGGCATCGTCCTCTTATCTCCTTCGGCTCTAGTCCACAAAGCGGAATGGGTTCTCCATAATCTGGAAGAAGCGAGTGCTCCGAGTGGGTACGTATCGAGGACGACGTCCTTCCAAAGGTTGGACATTTTACTCGGGTTTTTCGATGGTAAGTAGGCTTCCTGACGGTCGCAGGAAGGGTTTAGCCGTTTTTCTTCGACCACGTTAGCCTGGTGGATTCTTTTCTCCATCCAGGAGTCCTTTCGCGCTAGATGCCAGCCTATCTCCCTGTCTGAGGGCTCTAGGCGCCAGACGTCGGCAAGCACGACCGCAGGCTTGCGAATTCCTCCAGGCCGCATGCATTCTTGAAGCACTATAATTCACTCACTTCCACAGATGTGAGTCTGGGCAGGTGGACTTTGCAGGCCGCGGTGGCGCACTTGTAAGTAGCGGCTACACGGCCTGAAGTGATGTTGTCCCCACCCAGGGACTGCTTTGGGACGTCCCATGGTCTGTGTCCCCAATGAGGCGAAGGAGAAATAGGGATTTTTGTGTACTCACCGTAAAATCCTTTTCTCCGAGCCATTCATTGGGGGACACAGCTCCCACCCTGTTATTAGCTTATGCTTTGTTTTTATCTTTTGATATGTTATACTCTTATATATAATGTGACATGCTTTACGCTTATATGTCGTTATTGATCTCCTACTGCTTTTGCACCGAACTGGTTAGCTGGGAGCCAGCAGGAGGGTGTATACTGCAGGGGAGGAGCTAACTTTTTCTTTGTATTACTTAGTGTCAGCCTCCTGGTGGCAGCAGCATACACCCGTGGTCTGTGTCCCCCAATGAATGGCTCGGAGAAAAGGATTTTACGGTGAGTACACAAAAATCCCTATATTACTATATCACACTGAGGAGAAGGGCGGCCATATTACTATATATATTACTATATCACACTGAGGAGAAGGGCGGCCATATTACTATATATATTACTATATCACGCTGAGAAGGGCGGCCATATTACTATATATATTACTATATCACACTGAGGAGAAGGGCGGCCATATTACTATATATATTACTATATCACACTGAGGAGAAGGGCGGTCATATTACTATATATATTTCTCCTTCGCCTCATTGGGGGACACAGGACAGTGGGTGTATGCTTCTGCCGCCAGGAGGCTGACACTAAGTAAACTTGAAAAAAAGTTAGCTCCTCCTCCATCGTATACACCCTGACACCGGCTACCAGAGACTCCAGTTTATGCTTAGTGTCTCAAGGAGGCACATCTCTGGGTCCTGGATCGTTGGACCCGATTTTTTCAACATCTTTGGATTGAAGGGGCGACGGACCTTTTTGAGGGTCCGATCTCCCCAAACCATCAACGGGCAAGTACGTGCGATGTTTCTCCACGTATCCTTCCCTGCTACGTGGAATTCTTCACCGGACTAGCCCTGACCACCCTGAGGTAGCTAGACTCCAGGCTGTACAGGTGCCCATAAGATGTCCGTGTGTTCCCCCCTGATTTCTACACCCCTGCGGTGTTAGCTGGGGTGGTGGACGGTCCCTCTCCTTATCCTGGGGATAATGGAGATAGGGTTCCTGCAACGTCATTGGTTCTACCCCTCGATAGTGCAGTATGACAAGGGGGGCTCCTGGCATTACCTGCGCTCCGGGAGTGCGGTGCCTTTTTTCAGCGCTGCTGAGGCCGGCGTCTTGGTGTGGCGGCGCTGTGGCATGGTCCGGCGCTGCGGCGTTGGGACAGCAGCGCTGCGGCGTGATCCGGCGCTGCAGCGTTAGGACTGCTGCACTGCAGCGTGATCCGGCGTTGGGTCGGCGGCGCTGCAGCGTTGTCCGGCGCTGTGGCGTTATGTCGGCGACGCTGTGGCGCAGCTACGCTGCAGCGTGGTCCGGCGGCGCGCGGCGTTAGGAGCGGCGCTGCGGGTATGATCAGCGCCGCTGTCCCCCCAGAGGCTTCGGCCCTGCCTGGCCGCTTCGGGCGTGGAGCAGCTTCCTGGAGCCGGGACTTCCGGCCATCGGATCGCGCTGTGAGGCTCCGCCCCCTCCGGCACGTCACTTCCGGTTCCGGCTCTCCTTGCTCTAAGGGGGGAAAAATTGAGGCCCCGGCTTCGGGCCTGCTCCAGGCCGCAGCATCGTTTGGCGGTCCCTCCCCCCTAAGGCCTGCTGTGCATATAAGACAGCGCTTTTGGGCTCCGCATCGTGCTTTCAGGATCCATCACGGTACTCGTGGGGACACAGGACTGGGGTAAGTGCTTCTCCCTCCATCTGGCTGAAGCATTCCTTTTTTCCCAGTCTCTGGCCCTGGGTATAGCATTACGGATCGTTATGTCTAGAAGGTTTAAGACTCACACGGTTCTTTTTACCAGTTGTGTATCTTGTAGTGCCCTTTTTCCGCACGCCCAAAGTAATCGCCTCTGCGAGGCCTGTGACTCTGAACGCGTCCAGGAGCCCCCCCTGCCAGTTCTCCAGTAGTCTCTCCGGTCCCTCAAGCAGATGCTGGGGTAGCTCCACCGGAATGGGTCACGTCCTTGTCACAATCCATGGCGTCCCTTACTGAAGCGATCAAATCTCTGCAGACCCCGGCGGTCGGGACCGGTAATCCACCTGTCTCAGAGAGGGCCTCGGGGTCTCAGGAGTCTTCGGCCTGCAGGGGCCGCGCTCTCACTCGACAGACGCATGGAAAGCGGAATCGCAAAGCGTCGCCCAGGCCCTCAGGTGCTTCCGCATCCTGGAGTTCCGCATCCCGCTCTCCTTCCCCTGCAGAAAGCGGGGAAGTTGAGACTGACTACGAGTCGGAAGGGTCTCTTAATTTTGATAAACCTGGGTTTCAGGAGTCAGTAGACAGCCTAATTGAAGCTGTCAATCAGTCTTTCGGGATAGAAGACGAGCTCACCTCTTCCTCTGATCATAAGGTCTCATTTAAGCGGACTAAACGGGCCCATAGGGTCTTTTCCTCTCACCCTGAGTTCGAGGACCTGATTCGACGCAATCGGGAGCACCCGGACAAACGTTTTTCAGGGCAAAGAGCTCTGAAGGCTAGGTATCCTTTTGCTTCGGAACTTTATAGTGATTGGGCAGAAAATCCTTCTGTAGATCCTCCAGTGTCCCGTTTAGCCTCTAACACGTTGCTATCTCTCCCTAATGGCTCATCGATTAAGGATCCTACGGATCGTCTTATAGAGAGTTTGGCTCGTTCCGTCTTTGAGGCCTCAAGCTCAGCACTTTTTCCTTCCTTTGGTCAGATTCGTTATCTAAGGCTCTCCAAGAAGGTAATGTGTCAGCGGAATTGGCTGAAATGTCGTCTCAAGTAGCTATGGCTGGTAGCTATCTGATTAACGCATCTCTGGATGCGGCAGATTGTGCTTCTTCGGCTGCGTCTAATGCTATTGCCATCAGAAGGGCCCTTTGGTTAAGGTCCTGGCGGGCTGATTCTACCTCTAAAAAATCTCTTACATCCCTGCCGTTTCAGGGTGGTCGTTTGTTCGGAGAAAAGCTGGATCAGCTCATTTCCGACTCCACAGGAGGGAAAAGCAAGTTTCTTCCTCAGCAGAGGGCTAGACAGCCTTTTCGGCGCCAATTTCAGGCCCGTTTTAGAACCTTTCGCTATGTCAGATGGGCCACAGCATCAGGCTCTCCTGCGCAGGGTCGGCCCAATCAGGACCGAGACGGTCGGATCTCTTATACGGCCAGCCAAGGGGGAAGAATGCGTCCCCAGTCTTCTAGATCCAGAGGATCTAGGACTCAAAGATTTTCGGCCAAGTGACTGGAGGCCTCCTCCGAGTGTCTCCAAAAAAGTAGGCGGACGTCTACTTTTATTTCGCCAGGTCTGGCTTCAGGTAATTCACGACCAGTGGGTGGCAGAGCTCGTATCTTCAGGTTACAAGATAGAGCTGGTCCGTCTTCCTCCTTCCCGGTTCTTCCCAGGTGCAAATCTCTCCGTCAAAGCTTGTTCAATTCCATAGAGTCTCTCCGTATCAGCGGTGTCATTTCTCCTGTTCCAAAGGAAGAAAGGTTTCAGGGCTTTTATTCCAATCTTTTTGTAGTGCCCAAAAAGGACGGAGCAGTGAGGCCTATCCTAGATTTCAAACTCTTAAACAGGTTTGTCCGCGTTCGACACTTTCGGATGGAGTCTCTGCGGTCGGTCATCGCCTCTCTGGAAAAGGGAGAATTTTTGGCCTCAGTAGACATTCAGGATGCTTATCTTCATATTCCCATCTTTCCGCCTCATCAAAGAGTTCTCCGGTTTGCCGTAAACAATCTACACTTCCAGTTCACGGCATTACCTTTCGGACTGGCCTCCGCTCCCAGGGTGTTCACAAAAGTCATGTCGACTGTAGTGTCCATTCTGCACTCCCGAGGTATAGTCGTCTTGCCATACCTAGACGATCTGCTGATCAAGGGACCGACATTTCAGTCTTGCAGGGAAAATGTCGGCATCACTCTGGACACCCTTTCCCGTCTAGGTTGGTTGGTAAATTTAAGGAAGTCATCCCTACAGCCGTCTCGGAAAATCTCTTTTTTAGGCATGATTTTCGACACCTCTCAAGCCCTATCAATCCTTCCCCAGGACAAGGTCCTAGCCCTTCGGCGGGAAGTGAGGAATCTTCTACAACCATACCCTCATACGATTCGGTCCGGGATGAGGGTGTTACGAAAGATGGTTGCAACCATAGAGGCAGTTCCGTTTGCACAGCTTCATCTTCGACCCCTCCAACGAGCAATCCTGTCAGTGTGGAACAGAAATCTTCTCTCTCTCAACCGCAGATTTCGGTTGTCTTTCCAGATCAAGCAGGCTCTCTCTTGGTGGCTAAACAGCCCATCTCTACTCAGGGGGAAGCCCTTTCCTCCAACCAATTGGCTAGTGGTCACAACATGCCAGTCTCCTGGGTTGGGGAGCAGTGTTCTTCCATCACACAGCTCAGGGACGCTGGTCTCCTCGGGAATCAGATCTCCCCATCAATATCTTAGAGATTCGAGCAGTTCGGCTAGCCTTGTTACGTTTTCACCATCTTCTGGCAGGTCGCCCTGTCCGAATTCAATCGGACAACGCCACAGCGGTAGCTTACATAAATCACCAGGGGGGCACCCGCAGCAAGGCAGCCATGCAGGAGGTAAAACAGATTCTACTCTGGGCGGAGAGAAATCACTCTGTGATCTCAGCGGTCCACATTCCAGGCGAAGAAAACTGGGCGGCAGATTTCCTAAGCCGTCAGGGTCTAGCCTCCGGGGAATGGTCTCTCCATCCCGAGGTTTTTTTGCAGATATGCCATCTTTGGGGAACTCCAGACGTGGATCTAATGGCGTCCAAGGTGAATGCCAAGGTGCCCAGTTTTGTCTCTCGGTACCGAGATCCCCAGGCTATCGCCGTGGATGCGCTGGTACTGTCTTGGAACCAATTTCATCTCTCATCTGTTCCCTCCTCTGGCACTGCTCCCGAGGGTAATCAAGAAGATCAAATCGGAGAGAGTGCCGGCCATCCTGATCGCTCCGGATTGGCCACGACGGACCTGGTATGCAGACCTGGTACAACTTCTCGCCGGGGTTCCATGGCGGCTCCCCGATCGGCCGGATCTTCTATCTCAAGGGCCGATCTACCACCAGAACTCAGAGGTCCTACGTTTGACGGCCTGGCCGTTGAATCTTGGCTTTTAACTCAGGCAGGGTTTTCTCAAAAAGTAGCTGATACCATGATCAGTGCACGTAAGCCCGTCTCGGCCAGGATTTACTATCACACTTGGAAGGTTTTCCTTTCCTGGTGTAGAGTGCGCGGGCTGCCTCCTCTGCGTTTTTCCATTCCTAACATTCTAGCCTTCCTTCAAGCAGGCCTTGATTCTGGGCTTGCTCCAAGTACCCTTAAAAGGCAGATTTCGGCTTTATCTGTCCTTTTTCAGCGCAAGATTGCTACTAATCGTCAGGTCAGGATTTTTTCCAGGGAGTCGCTCATAAGGTCCCTCCTTATAAGACTCCTTTGGAAGCTTGGGACCTTAATCTGGTCTTAAGGGCTTTACAGAACGCTCCTTTTGAGCCCCTGCAAGATGTTTCTTTGATGTTTCTTTCCTGGAAAGTTGTATTTTTAGTGGCTATAACATCCATTAGACGGGTATCGGAGCTGGCAGCTCTTTCTTGTCGTCCCCCTTTTCTGCAATTTCATCAGGACAAGGTAGTTCTCAGACCGGCACCGTCATTTTTGCCAAAGGTTGTTTCATCTTTTCACATCAATGAAGATATTGTTCTGCCCTCTTTTTGTCCGGCACCTATGCACCGTGTAGAAAAAGCTCTCCATACGTTGGATCTGGTGAGGGCTCTGAGGAGGTATATTTCCCGTACGGCTCCTTTTCGCCAGACAGATGCTCTATTTGTCCTTCCGCAGGGTCGCAGGAGGGGATGTGCTGCTTCAAAATCTACCCTGGCCAGGTGGATAAGGGCGACCATTCAGGAGGCTTATCGCACCATGGGCATGACGGTTCCGGCCGGAATCAAGGCTCATTCAACAAGAGCGGTGGGGGCTTCCTGGGCCGTTCGGCACCAGGCCTCAGCAGAACAGGTTTGCAAAGCTGCGACCTGGTCTAGTCTGCATACGTTTGTCAAACATTATAATGTCCACTCCCAGACCTCTGCAGATGCAAGTCTGGGTAGAAGGATTCTTCAAGCGGCAGTGGCGCATTTATAAACAACCATCATCTGGATGTCTTTGACTGGTGAGTTATTTTTCCCACCCAGGGACTGCTTTAGGACATCCCACAGTCCTGTGTCCCCCAATGAGGCGAAGGAGAAATAGGGATTTTTGTGTTACTCACCGTAAAATCCTTTTCTCCGAGACGCTCATTGGGGGACACAGCTCCCTCCCTGGTAGCCTTGTGGCTGCTTTGGTTATATCTGATTACATTAGTCAGTAGGATCTTTTCTAGACATAAAGTTTCTGTATTTATGCTGTTAGATTATTTTTTTGTGTTTTGTTCTCCTACTGCTTTTTGCACCAAACTGGAGTCTCTGGTAGCCGGTGTCAGGGTGTATACGATGGAGGAGGAGCTAAACTTTTTTTCAAGTTTACTTAGTGTTAGCCTCCTGGCGGCAGAAGCATACACCCACAGTCCTGTGTCCCCCAATGAGCGTCTCGGAGAAAAGGATTTTACGGTGAGTAACACAAAAATCCCTATATTACTATATCACACTGAGGAGAAGGGCGGCCATATTACTATATATATTACTATATCACACTGAGGAGAAGGGCGGCCATATTACTATATATATTACTATATCACACTGAGGAGAAGGGCGGCCATATATTATTACTATATATATATTACTATATCACACTGAGGAGAAGGGTGGCCATATTAC
Source organism: Ranitomeya imitator (assembly GCF_032444005.1). NCBI lineage: Eukaryota > Metazoa > Chordata > Amphibia > Anura > Dendrobatidae > Ranitomeya > Ranitomeya imitator. The sequence goes on along the minus strand of NC_091284.1, from coordinate 11,167,154 downwards.
TATATATATATTACTCTATCACACTGAGGAGAAGGGCGGCCATATTACTATATATATTACTATATCACACTGAGTAGAAGGGCGGCCATATAAATATATATATTACTATATCACACTGAGGAGAAGGGCGGCCATATTACTATATATATTACTATATCACACTGAGGAGAAGGGCGGCCATATTACTATATATTACTATATCACACTGAGGAGAAGGGCGGCCATATTACTATATATATATTACTATATCACACTGAGGAGAAGGGCGACCATATTACTATATATATTACTATATCACGCTGAGAAGGGCGGCCATATTACTATATAATATATATATCACTATATCACACTGAGGAGAAGGGCGGCCATATTACTATATATATATTACTATATCACACTGAGGAGAAGGACGGCCATATTACTATATATTACTATATCACACTGAGGAGAAGGACGGCCATATTACTATATATTACTATATCACACTGAGGAGAAGGATGGCCATATTACTATATATTACTATATCACACTGAGGAGAAGGGCGGCCATATTACTATATATATTACTATATCACACTGAGAAGGGCGGCCATATTACTATATATATTACTATATCACACTGAGGAGAAGGGCGGCCATATTACTATATATATATATTACTATATCACACTGAGGAGAAGGGCGGCCATATTAATATATATATTACTATATCACGCTGAGAAGGGCGGCCATATTACTATATATATTACTATATCACACTGAGGAGAAGGGCGGCCATATTACTATATATATTACTATATCACACTGAGGAGAAGGGCGGCCATATTACTATATATATTACTATATCACACTGAGGAGAAGGGCGGCCATATTACTATATATATTACTATATCACACTGAGGAGAAGGGCGGCCATATTACTATATATATTACTGTATCACACAGAGGAGAAGAGCGGCCATATTACTATATATATTACTATATCACACTGAGGGGAAGGGCGGCCATATTACTATATATATTACTATATCACACTGAGAAGGGTGGCCATATTACTATATATATTACTATATCACACTGAGGAGAAGGGCGGCCATATTACTATATATATTACTATATCACGCTGAGGAGAAGGGCGGCCATATTACTATATATAATACTATATCACACTGAGGAGAAGGGCGGCCATATTACTATATATATTACTATATCACACTGAGGAGAAGGGCGGCCATATCTATAATATAACGCTGGGAGCGTCACTCTGTCCGAAGCCTTTATAGACTGCGCAGGCGCCGGCGCAGTCTGGCCCCCACAGAGTAACGCTCCCAGGAGATCGCGGTATGCATAAACACTGAACGCACACCGCGATCTCCACCGGAGAGTCAGGGACCGCCAGGAGGGTGAGTATATTCACCTTTCCCCGTTCCAGCGCTGCGTGCGGCTCCGTCTCCCGGCTCCTCTGCTGTGACAGTTCAGAGGGCGCGATGACGCGCTTAATGCGCGCCGGCGCCGCCCTCTGACTTACCAGTCACAGGCAGAGGAGCCGGAGTGTGTCTTCAAGAAAATGGCGCCGGAAAGCGCGGACTGCGCAGGCGCCGATTCCTGCTGCCGGAATCTGCGCCTGCGCAGTCCGCGCTTTCTGGCGCCATTTTCTTGAAGACACACCTGCAGTGGAGCCGGACGATAGGTGAGTATGGTATATTTTTTTTTTTTATATGGCAGCAGCATACGGGGGCATACACACTGGAGCGTCTTATGGGGGGCATATAATGCAATGGTGGCGCAGGATGGCAGCAGCACATGACAGAACGGGCGCAGGATGGCAGCAGCACATGACAGAACGGGCGCAGGATGGCAGCAGCACATGACAGAACGGGCGCAGGATGGCAGCAGCACATGACAGAACGGGCGCAGGATGGCAGCAGCACATGACAGGACGGGAGCAGCACATGACAGAACGGGCGCAGAATGGCAGCAGCACATGACAGGATGGGAGCAGCACATGACAGAACGGGCGCAGGATGGGAGCAGCACTTTACAGAACGGGCGCAGGATGGCAGCACCACATGACAGAACGGGGGCACAGGATGGCAGCAGCACATGGCAGAACGGGCGCAGGATGGGTGCAGCACATGGCAGAACGGGCGCAGGATGGGAGCAGCACATGACAGAACAGGGGAGCAGGATGGGAGCAGCACATGGCAGAACGGGCGCAGGATGGGAGCAGCACATGACAGAACAGGGGAGCAGGATGGGTGCAGCACATGACAGGATGGCAGCAGCAAATGACAGAATGGAGGCGCAGGATGGGAGCAGCACATGACAGAACGGGGGCGCAGGATGGGTGCAGCACATGACAGGATGGCAGCAGCAAATGACAGAATGGAGGCGCAGGATGGCAGCAGCACATGACAGAACGGGCGCAGGATGGCAGCAGCACATGACAGAACGGGCGCAGGATGGGAGCAGCACATGACAGAACGGGCGCAGGATGGGAGCAGCACATGACAGAACGGGCGCAGGATGGCAGCAGCACATGACAGAACGGGCGCAGGATGGCAGCAGCACATGACAGAACGGGCGCAGGATGGCAGCAGCACATGACAGAACGGGCGCAGGATGGCAGCAGCACATGACAGAACGGGCGCAGGATGGCAGCAGCACATGACAGAACGGGCGCAGGATGGCAGCAGCACATGACAGAACGGGCGCAGGATGGCAGCAGCACATGACAGAACGGGCGCAGGATGGCAGCAGCACATGACAGAACGGGCGCAGGATGGCAGCAGCACATGACAGAACGGGCGCAGGATGGCAGCAGCACATGACAGAACGGGCGCGGGATGGGAGCAGCACATGACAGAACGGGCGCGGGATGGGAGCAGCACATGACAGAACGGGCGCGGGATGGCAGCAGCACATGACAGAACGGGGGCACAGGATGGGTGCAGCACATGGCAGAACGGGCGCAGGATGGGTGCAGCACATGACAGAACGGGTGCAGGATGGCAGCGGCACATGACAGAACGGGCGCAGGATGGCAGCAGCACATGGCAGAACGGGCGCAGGATGGGAGCAGCACATGACAGAACAGGGGAGCAGGATGGGAGCAGCACATGACAGAACAGGGGAGCAAGGTGGGAGCAGCACATGACAGAATGGGGGCGCAGGATGGCAGCAGCACATGACAGAATAGGGGCGCAGGATGGCAGCAGCAAATGACAGAATGGAGGCGCAGGATGGGAGCAGCACATGACAGAACGGGCGCAGGATGGGAGCAGCACATGACAGAACGGGGAGCAGGATGGGAGCAGCACATGACAGTATGGGGACGCAGGATGGAGCAGCACATACCAGGATGGAGACCATATACCAATATAAATGCTCGCCACCCGGACGTAGAACGGGCTCAATAGCTAGTTACTATATATATTACTATATCACACTGAGGAGAAGGGCGGCCATATTACTATATATATTACTATATCACACTGAGGAGAAGGGCGGCCATATTGCTATATAAATATATTAATATATCACACTGAGGAGAAGGGCGGCCATAACTATATATATTACTATATCACACTGAGGAGAAGGGCGGCCATATTGCTATATATATATTACTATATCACACTGAGGAGAAGGGCGGCCATATTACTATATACATTATTATATCACACTGAGGAGAAGGGCGGCCATATTACTATAACACACTGAGGAGAAGGGCGGCCATATTACTATATATATTACTATATCACACTTAGGAAAAGGGCGGCCATATTACTATATATATTACTATATCACACTGAGGAGAAGGGCGGCCATATTACTATATATATTACTCTATCACACCGAGGAGAAGGGCGGCCATATTACTATATACATTATTATATCACACTGAGGAGAAGGGCGGCCATATTACTATATATATTACTATATCACACTTAGGAAAAGGGCGGCCATATTACTATATATATATTACTATATCACACTGAGGAGAAGGGCGGCCATATTACTATATATATTACTGTATCACACTGAGAAGAAGGGCGGCCATATTACTATATATATTACTGTATCACACTGAGGAGAAGGGCGGCCATATTACTATATATATTACTATATCACACTGAGAAGAAGGGCGGCCATATTACTATATATATTACTATATCACACTGAGGAGAAGGGCAGCCATATTACTATATATATATATTACTATATCACACTGAGGAGAAGGGCGGCCATATTACTATATATATTACTATATCACACTGAGGAGAAGGGCGGCCATATTACTATATATATATTACTATATCACACTGAGAAGAAGGGCGGCCATATTACTATATATATTACTATATCACACTGAGGAGAAGGGCGGCCATATGACTATATCACACTGAGGAGAAGGGCGGCCATATTACTATATATATTACTATATCACACTGAGAAGAAGGGCGGCCATATTACTATATATATTACTATATCACACTGAGGAGAAGGGCGGCCATATTAATATATATATATTACTATATCACACTGAGGAGAAGGGCGGCCATATTACTATATATATTACTATATCACACTGAGGAGAAGGGCGGCCATATTACTATATATATATTACTATATCACACTGAGAAGAAGGGCGGCCATATTACTATATATATTACTATATCACACTGAGGAGAAGGGCGGCCATATTACTATATATATTACTATATCACACTGAGAAGAAGGGCGGCCATATTACTATATATATTACTATATCACACTGAGGAGAAGGGCGGCCATATTACTATATATATATTACTATATCACACTGAGGAGAAGGGCGGCCATATTACTATATATATTACTATATCACACTGAGGAGAAGGGCGGCCATATTACTATATATATATTACTATATCACACTGAGAAGAAGGGCGGCCATATTACTATATATATATTACTATATCACACTGAGGAGAAGGACGGCCATATTACTATATATTACTATCTCACACTGAGGAGAAGGGCGGCCATATTACTATATATATTACACAATATTACTATAAATGTTTGGGCACCCCTGGTCAAAATTACTGTTATTGTGAAGAGTTAAGCAAGTTATTATTATTATTATTTATTGTTATAGCGCCATTTATTCCATGGCACTTTACATGTGAGGAGGGGTATACATAATGAAAACAAGTACAATAATCTTAAACAATACAAGTCATAACTGGTACAGGAGGAATGAGGACCCTGCCCGCGAGGGCTCACAATCTACAAGGGATGGGTGAGAATACAGGAGGAGAGAGGACCCTGCCCGCGAAGGCTCACAATCTACAAGGGATGGGTGAGGATACAGGAGGAGAGAGGACCCTGCCCGCGGGGGCTCACAATCTACAAGGGATGGGTGAGGATACAGGAGGAGAGAGGACCCTGCCCGCGAAGACTCACAATCTACAAGGGATGGGTGAGGATACAGTAGGTGAGGGTAGAGATGGTCATGCAGCGGTTTGGTCGATCGGTGGTTACTGCAGGTTGTAGGCTTGTCTGAAGAGGTGGGTCTTCAGGTTCTTTTTGAAGGTTTCGATGGTAGGCGAGAGTCTGATGTGTTGTGGTAGAGGGTTCCAGAGTAGGGGGGATACGCGAGAGAAATCTTGTATACGATTGTGGGAAGAGGAGATAAGAGGGGAGTAGAGTAGGAGATCTTGTGAAGATGAAATGATCTGTAAAAGGATTTAAGTTAAAGATGACATATTTCCTTGGTATTTTGGGGGAAAAAAAATATATATATAATTTTTCACTTTTTAAGAATTTCAAAAAGGTAAATGGGCTGATGCAAAAATTTGAACACCCATGGAGCTTTGTGTACTCTAACATTGACCGAGGCTTCAGACCTTAATTAGCCTGTTGGGGTTATGGCTTGGTCACATCATCGTTAGGAAAGGCCAGGTGATAAAAATTTCCCAGCTTTATAACAAAAAAAACCCAGCCTCTTTTAACCTTCTGCCAAAAACCAGCAGCCTTAGGTTATTTTAAGTTGCTGCCGAGCACTTTGAAAATGGTGGATGCCCACAAATCAGAAGACGGCAATAAGATGATAGCAAAATGTATTCAAGTTGTCCTTTCTTCAGTTCAAGATGTGATTTACGAATTGCAGTTACCAGGAACAGTGGAGGTCAAGATAAGGTCTGGAAGAGCAAGCAAAATTTCAGTGAGAGCTGTTGGTAGAATTGCAAGAGAGGTAAATCAGAACCCTCATTGACTGCAGAAGATCTTCAGAAAGATTTAGCAGACTCCGGAGTTGTGGTACATTGTTCTACTGTTCAGAGACACCTCACAAATATGGACTTCATGGAAGAGTCATCAGAAGAAGACCTCTCCTGCATCCTCACCATAAAATTCAGTGTCAGCAGTATACAAAAGAACATGTAAACAAGCCTGATGCATTTTGGAAACAAGTGCTGTGGAACTATGAGGACAAAATAGAAGTCTCTGACGACAATGATCACGGGTATGTGTGGAGAAAAAATGCACAGAATTTCAGGGGAAGAAAATCTCACCAACCATTAAGCCTGGAAGTGGATCAATCATGCTTTGTGGTTGTGTTGCAGCCAGTGGCACGGGGAACGTTCCACGGGTAGATGGAAGAATGGATTCAATGACCTGTAAACAAATTCTTGATATTAACACGTTCCCGACCTGTGACACAGCGTATGCATCATGAAAGTCGGTGCTAATCCGACCTGTGACGCGTATGCTGTGTCCCAGAATGATCGCATCCCTGCAGGTAGGGTGAAAGGGTTAAGTCCAATTTCACCCGACCTACATGGACAGGGGGAATGGTACTTTAGCCCAGGGGGGGTGGCTTCTCCCCCCCCCCCCCCACTTTCTATTTCAACAGCCAATCAGAGCAATTTGTAATATTTCACCTATGAAAAGTGGTGAAATATTGCAATCCAGCCATGGCTGATGCTGCAATATCATCGGCCATGGCTGGAAACCCTGATCTGCCACCGCCACAGATCTCCTCCCCGGTCCTCCGTCCTGTCCTGTACTGTGCTCCGCTACCCCCCGTCCTCCTCCCCGTCCGCTTTCCCCCCCCCCCCCCATGCTCCGATCCACCCCCCACCCCGTGCTCCGATCTCACCCCCTCATTATTACCGAGCCTCCCGGTGTCCGTCTGTCTTGTCCATGGGCGCCGCCATCTTCCAAAATGGCGGGCGCATACACAGTGCGCTCATTGAATCTGCCAGCCAGATTAGTTGCAGGTACATTTTGATCATTGTGATAGGTTTTATCACAGTGATCAACATAAAAAAAAATAGTAAATGAACCCCCCCTTTATCACCCCCATAGTGTGGATTCGCCGCTGCGGATTCGTAACAGTTTTTCATCAGGTTTACAGTACCATGTAAACCTATGGAAAACCAAATCCGCTGTGCCCATGGTGCGGAATATACCGTGCGGAAACGCTGTGTTGTATTTTCCGCAGCATGTCAATTCTTTGTGCGGATTCCGCAGCGTTTTACACCTGCTTCTGTATAGGAATCCGCAAGTGAAATCCGCACAAAAAACACTGGAAATCCGCGGTAAATCCGCAGGTGAAATCCGCACGAAAAAAACAGTGGTTCCCCCCACATATGGGGTATCGGCGTACTCGGGACAAATTGTACAATAACTTTTGCCATCCAGTTTCTCTTTTTACCCATGGGAAAATAAAAAAAATTGTTGCTAAAAGATCATTTTTGTGACTAAAAAGTTAAATGTTCATTTTTTTCCTTCCATGTTGCTTCTGCTGCTGTGAAGCACCTGAAGGGTTAATAAACTTCTTGAATGTGGTTTTGAGTACCTTGAGAGGTGCAGATTTTAGAATGGTGTCACTTTTGGGTATTTTCAGCCATATAGACCCCTCAAACTGACTTCAAATGTGAGGTGGTCCCTAAAAAAAATGGTTTTGTAAATTTCGTTGTAAAAATTAGAAATCGCTGGTCAAATTTTAACCCTTATAACTTCCTAGCAAAAAAAAATTTGTTTCCAAAATTGTGCTGATGTAAAGAAGACATGTGGGAAATGTAATTTATTAACTATTTTGTGTCACATAACTCTCTGGTTTAGCAGAATTAAAATTCAAAATTTGAAAATTGCAAAATTTTCAAAATTTTCGCCAAATTTCCATTTTTTTCACAAATAAACGCAAAAATTATCGATGTAAATTTACAACTAACATGAAGCCCAATATGTCACGAAAAAACAGTCTCAGAACTGCTAGGATCCGTTGAAGCGTTCCTGAGTTATTACCTCATTAAGGGACACTGGTCAGAATTGCAGAAAACGGCCAGGTCATTGAGGTCAAAAGAGGCTGGGTCATGAAGAGGTTAACATAACATCATCTGTAAGAAAGCTGAAAATGAGATGAGGAAGAGGATGGCTTTTACAAATGGAAAATGATCCTAAAAACAAGTCACAATCCACAATAGACAACCTCAAAAGGCGCAAGCTGAAGGTTTTACAATGGCCCTCACAGTCCACTGATCTGAGCATCATTGAAAATCTGTAGCTAGACCTCAAAACAGCAGAGGATGGAAGATGCCCCAGGAATCTCACAGAAAGGGAGGAATTCTCCAAGGAAGAATGGACGATAATCCCTCAAAGACTGAAAGACTCTTGTCTGTTAACACTTTTTGTAGCCAATCTGTGATACTTGCAAAAGGGGGTGTTACTAGGTACTAACGATGCAGGGTGTCCAAACTTTTGCATCTGCTCATTTTCCTTTTTTTGTAACTTGATGAAGATATATTTTGCCTGAATACAAAGTAAATATCATCTGTAACTTTCGGCCTGTTAGATCCTCTCGTCTTCATCTTGCTTCACTGTCCACAATAACCGTGATTCCTGCCCGGGGTGCCCAGACTTTTACATGCCGCTGTATTACTATGTCGCACTGAGATTTGTGGAGTTTGGTTCTTATTCTCTCGGGGAAGGAACAGGTGAGAGGGAAAATGTGCGTTTCTCATTGGTCGCCAATAATTCTGCCCACGGTGCCGTTATATCGCCCTCTGACCCCCCTCTGGGGGCGCTATAATGGCGGCCATCTTTGTTGTCAGGTGAACAGGCAGTGCTCCTCCATGATCCCAGGCTGACCTCCCTCTCGCTGCCCCTGCAGGGACTACGACCGGGAGAACTTCGCAGATAACCAGATCCCTCTTCTCGTGATCGGCACCAAACTCGATCAGATCCCGGAGGCGAAGCGTAACGAGGTTCTCACCCGCACGGCGTTCCTGGCCGAGGATTTCAATGCAGAGGAGATAAATCTGGTAAGGAGGTCACTGAACGGTTATATTGTCCTTATTATCGCCAGCCAGAGCTGGAATCCCAATTCTGCTGCTGAACTGTTCGCTCTGAGGCCACAAAGCTTCCCAATACCGCTCACACCGGGCAGCGCACAGAATCCTGACAGCAGGGGTGAGGAACGGGCGGCTAATGTAACTGTAGGGTTCACGGTGCAGGAAATCGGGGTCATGACCCCAGCAGGGGGCAGAATAACAATGTGATGTCCTCCCCTTACACAGGACTGCACCAACACCCGCTACCTCGCCGCCGGCTCCTCCAACGCTGTCAAACTCAGCAGATTCTACGATAAGGTAACAGATCGTCAGATCCACCGCTTATATCAATGCTGGAGCGTTATAAGAGGGGCTGATATCAGTCACATATGGTGTAATGTCTGGAGGTTATATCAGTGCTGGAGCGTTATAAGAGGGGCTGATATCAGTCACATATGGTGTAATGTCTGGGGGTTATATCAGTACTGGAGCGTTATAAGAGGGGCTGATATCAGTCACATATGGTGTAATGTCTGGGGTTATATCAGTACTGGAGCGTTATAAGAGGGGCTGATATCAGTCACATATGGTGTAATGTCTGGAGGTTATATCAGTGCTGGAGCGTTATAAGAGGGGCTGATATCAGTCACATATGGTGTAATGTCTGGAGGTTATATCAGTACTGGAGCGTTATAAGAGGGGCTGATATCAGTCACATATGGTGTAATGTCTGGGGGTTATATCAGTGCTGGAGCGTTATAAGAGAGGCTGATATCAGTCACATATGGTGTAATGTCTGGGGGTTATATCAGTACTGGAGCGTTATAAGAGGGGCTGATATCAGTCACATATGATGTAATGTCTGGGGGTTATATCAGTACTGGAGCGTTATAAGAGAGGCTGATATCAGTCACATATGGTGTAATGTCAGGGGGTTATATCAGTACTGGAGCGTTATAAGAGGCTGATATCAGTCACATATGGTGTAATGTCTGGGGGTTATATCAGTACTGGAGCGTTATAAGGGGGGCTGATATCAGTCACATATGGTGTAATGTCTGGAGGTTATATCAGTACTGGAGCGTTATAAGAGGGGCTGATATCAGTCACATATGGTGTAATGTCTGGAGGTTATATCAGTACTGGAGCGTTATAAGAGGGGCTGATATCAGTCACATATGGTGTAATGTCTGGGGGTTATATCAGTACTGGAGCGTTATAAGGGGCTGATATCAGTCACATATGGTGTAATGTCTGGAGGTTATATCAGTACTGGAGCGTTATAAGAGGGGCTGATATCAGTCACATATGGTGTAATGTCTGGAGGTTATATCAGTACTGGAGCGTTATAAGAGGGGCTGATATCAGTCACATATGGTGTAATGTCTGGAGGTTATATCAGTACTGGAGCGTTATAAGAGGGGCTGATATCAGTCACATATGGTGTAATGTCTGGAGGTTATATCAGTACTGGAGCGTTATAAGAGGGGCTGATATCAGTCACATATGGTGTAATGTCTGGGGGTTATATCAGTACTGGAGCGTTATAAGGGGCTGATATCAGTCACATATGGTGTAATGTCTGGAGGTTATATCAGTACTGGAGCGTTATAAGAGGGGCTGATATCAGTCACATATGGTGTAATGTCTGGAGGTTATATCAGTACTGGAGCGTTATAAGAGGGGCTGATATCAGTCACATATGATGTAATGTCTGGGGGTTATATCAGTACTGGAGCGTTATAAGAGGGCTGATATCAGTCACATATGGTGTAATGTCTGGAGGTTATATCAGTACTGGAGCGTTATAAGAGGAGCTGATATCAGTCACATATGATGTAATGTCTGGGGGTTATATCAGTACTGGAGCGTTATAAGAGGGCTGATATCAGTCACATATGGTGTAATGTCTGGGATTATATCAGTACTGGAGCGTTATAAGAGGGGCTGATATCAGTCACATATGGTGTAATGTCTGGAGGTTACATCAGTACTGGAGCGTTATAAGGGGCTGATATCTGTCACATATGGTGTAATGTCTGGGGGTTATATCAGTACTGGAGCGTTATAAGAGGGGCTAATATCAGTCACATATGGTGTAATGTCTGGGGTTATATCAGTACTGGAGCGTTATAAGAGGGGATGATATCAGTCACATATGGTGTAATGTCTGGGGTTATATCAGTACTGGAGCGTTATAAGAGGGGCTGATATCAGTCACATATGGTGTAATGTCTGGGGTTATATCAGTACTGGAGCGTTATAAGAGGGGCTGATATCAGTCACATGTGGTGTAATGTCTGGAGGTTATATCAGTACTGGAGCGTTATAAGAGGGGCTGAGATCAGTCACATATGGTGTAATGTCTGGAGGTTATATCAGTACTGGAGCGTTATAAGAGGGGCTGATATCAGTCACATATGGTGTAATGTCTGGAGGTTATATCAGTGCTAGAGCGTTATAAGAGGGGCTGATATCAGTCACATATGGTGTAATGTCTGGGGGTTATATCAGTACTGGAGCGTTATAAGAGGGGCTGATATCAGTCACATATGGTGTAATGTCTGGGGGTTATATCAGTACTGGAGCGTTATAAGAGGGGCTGATATCAGTCACATATGGTGTAATGTCTGGAGGTTATATCAGTACTGGAGCGTTATAAGAGGGGCTGATATCAGTCACATATGGTGTAATGTCGGGGGTTATATCAGTACTGGAGCGTTATAAGAGGGGCTGATATCAGTCACATATGGTGTAATGTCTGGGGGTTATATCAGTACTGGAGCGTTATAAGAGGGGCTGATATCAGTCACATATGGTGTAATGTCTGGGGGTTATATCAGTACTGGAGCGTTATAAGAGGGGCTGATATCAGTCACATATGATGTAATGTCTGGAGGTTATATCAGTACTGGAGCATTATAAGAGGGGCTGATATCAGTCACATATGGTGTAATGTCTGGGGGTTATATCAGCACTGGAGCGTTATAAGAGGGGCTGATATCAGTCACATATGGTGTAATGTCTGGGGGTTATATCAGTACTGGAGCGTTATAAGGGGCTGATATCAGTCACATATGGTGTAATGTCTGGAGGTTATATCAGTACTGGAGCGTTATAAGAGGCTGATATCAGTCACATGTGGTGTAATGTCTGGGGGTTATATCAGTACTGGAGCGTTATAAGAGGGGCTGATATCAGTCACATATGGTGTAATGTCTGGAGGTTATATCAGTACTGGAGCGTTATAAGAGGCTGATATCAGTCACATGTGGTGTAATGTCTGGGGGTTATATCAGTACTGGAGCGTTATAAGAGGGGCTGATATCAGTCACATATGGTGTAATGTCTGGGGTTATATCAGTACTGGAGCGTTATAAGAGGGGCTGATATCAGTCACATATGGTGTAATGTCTGGGGGTTATATCAGTACTGGAGCGTTATAAGGGGCTGATATCAGTCACATATGGTGTAATGTCTGGAGGTTATATCAGTACTGGAGCGTTATAAGAGGCTGATATCAGTCACATGTGGTGTAATGTCTGGGGTTATATCAGTACTGGAGCGTTATAAGAGGCATATATCGGTGCTGGATATAACGCAATGATGAAGTGGCAGAGATCCTGTTGATGATCACGGCCCTCGGTCCCGTCACTGCCTGGAATGGCTGATAACAGGGAGAACAGCTTGTGTGCGGCTCTTGTCTTCCTGGCGGAGGCAGTGTCGCGCAGTGTAGCCGCCTTTTCTGCTGATTGTCGCTCCGTGTCTGCGCTGTCATGGCGGATCATCATCATCATCGTCATCTCACCGGATCTCCTTCCATTTCAGGTAATAGAGAAGAGATACTTCTCCCGGGACGGCGGTGCGGTAAGTGTCTCCTCCTCCTCCGCCATCCTTCTCCTGTTCCTGCACTGTATATACCTGAGGTTATGGTGACCACAGTGAGCCGGAGCATTCACCGCCTGGCGGCCGATATTACTGCATTTATTCTCGCCCTGAACCTTATCTTGTGTTTAATCCATATGTAAGAGACGAAAGACGAGCAGGAGATTATCTGCAGCCCGTACAATGAGGGGCCTGCCTGCAGAGTCTGTGCGCCCGGGCCTGCCTGCAGAGTCTGTGCGCCCGGGCCTGCCTGCAGAGTCTGTGCGCCCGGGCCTGCCTGCCGAGTCTGTGCGCCCGGGCCTGCCTGCCGAGTCTGTGCGCCCGGGCCTGCCTGCCTGCCGAGTCTGTGCGCCCGGGCCTGCCTGCCTGCCGAGTCTGTGCGCCCGGGCCTGCCTGCCTGCCGAGTCTGTGCGCCCGGGCCTGCCTGCCTGCCGAGTCTGTGCGCCCGGGCCTGCCTGCCGGCCGAGTCTGTGCGCCCGGGCCTGCCTGCCGGCCGAGTCTGTGCGCCCGGGCCTGCCTGCCGAGTCTGTACGCCCGGGCCTGCCTGCCTGCCGAGTCTGTGCGCCCGGGCCTGCCTGCCTGCCGAGTCTGTGCGCCCGGGCCTGCCTGCCTGCCGAGTCTGTGCGCCCGGGCCTGCCTGCCGAGTCTGTGCGCCCGGGCCTGCCTGCCGAGTCTGTACGCCCGGGCCTGCCTGCCGGCCGAGTCTGTGCGCCCGGGCCTGCCTGCCTGCCGAGTCTGTGCGCCCGGGCCTGCCTGCCTGCCGAGTCTGTACGCCCGGGCCTGCCTGCCGGCCGAGTCTGTGCGCCCGGGCCTGCCTGCCTGCCGAGTCTGTGCGCCCGGGCCTGCCTGCCTGCCGAGTCTGTGCGCCCTCACACAATGTGGGGAGAAGCATTGGACGATATGACTGAATTATTAAACTCAGGTTATCCCCTTTAGTCCCATCCCCCACCAGTGTATAATCTCCGGCCCCCCGCTATACCGCCTGTCTTTACTGCGACGTAACAGCGGGTGGTGCAGAGCTCAGTGATACCAGCGCGGTCCTGTAATAGGAGCCACCGGTGTAACAAGTCTATTCCTGCCATTTCTTCCTCCTGAATCTCCTCCCATCAGTGATATTACTGAGAAGTGGAGACCCCATAACGTTACAGAGCCGGGGGCCGAGTGCTGAGGAGCAGAGGGCAGAAAAGTCTCCACCGCTCTGCTGCCCCCATAACTGCAGGGTCCAGACCTCCTCTGATATCCGCACAATCTGCGCCCCCGCCGGGAGCTTCGTGGCCGAGCAGCTGCATGCAGCCGTACATCACCAAGCACAATGCGGAGCGTCGGATGGAGCGGTGTAAAGTAACAATCACTGGACTCTGGAGGAGACGGGTTCTGTGCAGTGACGGATCGCACTTCTCTGATGGAGGAGGCTGGGTTTGGTGATTCCAGGAGAACGTTACCCCCTGACTGCATTGTGCCCCCTGTAGAGATGGTGGAAGAGGATATTGTTATGGGCTGTAATCATGAAGCAGCCTTGGACCCTCAGCTCCAGTGATGGAGACAAGACTGGAGACGCTGCCGGCAGCTCCTGTGTAATCACCGACCAATGACGTGCTCGATGGAGACAAGACCGGAGACGCTGCCGGCAGCTCCTGTGTAATCACCGACCAATGACGTGCTCGATGGAGACAAGACCGGAGACGCTGACGGCAGCTCCTGTGTAATCACCGACCAATGACGTCTCCACTGTGCTCGATAGATACAAGACTGGAGACGCTGCCGGCAGCTCCTGTGTAATCACCGACCAATGACGTCCCCGATGTGCTCGATGGAGACAAGACCGGAGACGCTGACGGCAGCTCCTGTGTAATCACCGACCAATGACGTCTCCACTGTGCTCGATAGATACAACACTGGAGACGCTGCCGGCAGCTCCTGTGTAATCACCGACCAAGGACGTCCCCAATGGCGACCAGTCTGTAGACCCTGCAGCCACGGGAGCACGTTCAGGCTGCGCAGGATCTCGCAGTGGTGTGAGGAACATGCGCTCTGGGGATTGATATAAATCGGTGCCGGATTTCTGCACGAGGCTCTGACTCCGGAGCTTGTCATAATGTTTCCATCGTTAGTGACGTCTCCACTCTGGGATCTCTGACTTTTCCTTCTTGGAGCTGAGGTCCGAACGTTGCCCTGGGTCACCTGACACTTTCATCTCCTCTAGATCTGATTTTCAGGGAATCCAGTAGATTTTGCCGCCTCCATCCTCATATTCTCCATCTAGTAGTGAGCCGGGGCCCCAGGGGCCACATTATAGCCGTGATGCCCTGTGGATTGTGTCTGTGCTGATAACTCAGTCCTCGTTAACCCCGTCCGCTCCAGGCCTCTGATCTGTTTTCTTCTTCCTCCTCAGATGCCGGGATTCTCTGATCGCAAGCGGTTTGCCTCCTTTAAGAGTTTACATTATGACTGAGGAGCTGCCTCCTTTTAGAAGGACCAATATCCACGTCCCATGGATCAGCCACGGGAGCGGATCAGTGGCGCCTTCTTGTAATGAACAGATGTTACCGGTACATTATTATACAAGTAGTGACAGGCTGCAGGGCCGTCCAGGACCTCGGGACTAGTAAAGATTTACGGGACAGAATTATCCACCGTATGTCTTGTAAATGTACAGAACTGGACTGTGACTGCCCGTGTGTACAGGGCCCTAAACCGGGCGATCAAGATGGAAATAGTGGATCCCCGCTTCTTTATTGCCAGAAGTTCCCACATAGAGATGGGTATTAACGCCTTTATATTATTCTGTCTTATGTGAATCCTACAATTACATGACGCTTTCACAGCAGCCGCCTGACGCTAACACCCCCAATTTCCTGTTTACTTTGTTTCCAACATCTGTGGACGTTCATGACATTTTCAGCCCCAGACTCTGTGGCATCTGGGTGGTGACTTGAGGGGTAATGCTGGTATTACTCAGAAAAATTCTGATAACCCAGCATAGATGGCACTACCGAAGTACCAGAATCACTTCCAATTGCTACTCTCATCAGCCACCTCCACATGTGCCATCCTTATTAGTGGCATCTGTATAAATCTGTATGTAGTGAGCTCCCCCTAGAGGTGACTGTATAAATCTGTATGTAGTGAGCTCCCCCTAGTGGTGACTGTATAAATCTGTATATAGTGAGCTCCCCCTAGTGGTGGCTGTATAAATCTGTATGTAGTGAGCTCCCTCTAGTGGTGGCTGTATAAATCTGTATGTAGTGAGCTCCCTCTAGTGGTGGCTGTATAAATCTGTATGTAGTGAGCTCCCTCTAGTGGTGACTGTATAAATCTGTATATAGTGAACTCTTTTATTATAAAAATACAAAACTTACAATAAACAGCAAAAATCAAAACCCCAGCAAAAGCAACTGTCCGAGTCCAACATTATCCCCCCAGTCCAAAGCAAAGTCCGAGTCCAGCATAACAGCCCCCAGTCAAAGCAACCCCGCAAAAGAAAACAAACTGCCTTCTTCTTTCTCAGAGAAGCTTCCTCCATCTTTCTTTCTTGTTGTTTTCTGTCCTTTACTTGTCTTTTCACTTTATGATTCTCCAGATCTCCTCCTCCCCAGGTTACATCACCCAAGGAGAGAAGAAACATTTTATTAATACACGCGCACATACACACTTCATAGCAAACCTAACAAAGAAAACTCTGGTCCATCGCCCAAAAAGAAACACTATAGCCACCTGGCTTAAACACATCTATCTAAAACACACAATTTTTTTTTTTTTTTTAATTTTATAATTTTTTTTTTTTTTTTTTTTGTATTTTTTCCTTTTTTTTTTTTTTTTTCCCCCCTTTTTTTCCTTTTACACAGCAAATACAACCATAAACAACCTACCACCAAACCCCTCCCTCCCACCACAAAAAAACACCCACACAATACAAAAATAAGCTCACAAAGGAACTCATAACCTCTTGCTTACAAGACAGGTGCTTTAACCCTGAAAGCCACAGGATCATCACCTTACATTACAATACTACATAACTCTCTATATACAACACTTACCCAGAGCCAGGATTGGTGCCTGTAAGCCCTATATCAGTAATTCACTTCTGCAAAACAAAAATCTGATCGTGAAAAGCCCCAGCCCGCCACCGGGAAACCGGAGATGACCGGCTTCTACCCTAGCAATCCTTACTCTACCAGCCGACCCTACCTGTCTAGACATCTGCCCCTATTTATCTACCTACCTTTCCCTGTCTCTCCCTGCCTGACCCTACTACCCTACCTAACTCACCGCGTGCCTACCTAACTGTCCCTGGGCTGTCCCTGTCCTGTCCCTAACTATCTACCTGTCCCTACTGAGGCTATCTACCTGTCCCTACCATTTACCTGCTTATCTAAGCCCTAGGTACATTAAATGAGAACCCTCTCCAGAGAAGAGAGGCCCTCGCTGCACCTAGCCTGTCATACTCCAGAGAGCGCACCTTCACCAGGCCACCCAGAATGTTCCTAACAACCTCGTCCCGGGGGAGGATTTTCTGCTGCGTTGACACTAAGCACCGTGCGTTCCACGTGTAAAACCTGACGACTAAACTGACTAGAAATAAAGTGCCCCGATCTCGGCCACCCAGGGATCCGAATGCCCCATACGCCCACTCCGCATAGGAAAGGTGTGCCAGCCGAGGCCAGCCTATGGAAGCACCTACCCTGTTGTAGACCCCTGTATTAAAAGGACACTGAAGGAGGAAGTGCTCCATGCTTTCCAGCGTGTCGCAACACCCCTCACGGGGACAACCCCGATCATCGGAGTTCCTACACTTCAGGTTGTCCCTTACGTACAGTTTCCCATGGAAGCAGCGCCAAGCCAAGTCCCAAAACTTCAAGGGGACCCATGTAGAATTCAATAACCTCAGCCCACCCTCCAGATCCCGACTTGGGCAATCTTTGAGCACCAGAGGCTTCTGGAAATGGGTCAACAGAACCCTCCTGTCAAGGAATTTCCTCGACATGGTCCTGATCTCCCACATTCCCAGACCCCACCGGCGGATCACCTTCAGAACCGGGGTAGCGTAAGCCGGGAGATGCCCGTGCGGTGTGCGCAGGTCCTTCACTTGCCCTCCTGTCTCCCATTCCTGGAAGAAGGGCCGAAGCCATCCCCTGCAGGAGAATGCCCACGGAGGAGCCCTCTCTGACCAGAGGTTGGCGATGTTAGTCTTGACAAAAGTGTTTATTAGAAACACCACTGGGTTGACCATACCCAACCCTCCTAGTCTCCTTGTGCGATATGTGACCTCCCGCTTGACTAGGTTCAGCCTATTTCCCCATAACATCTGGAAAAACAGGCTGTAGACCCGTGTCCAGAGCGGCTCTGGCAACATGCAGACGCTGCCCAGGTATATTAACAAGGGTAGCAAAAAACCCTTAACCAGGCTAACCCTTTCCCTCAGGGTCAAAGGGTCCACCTTCTGGGCGGCGATCTTAAGTCTGCCCTCCCAATTTTGCTGGGGGTAGTCCCCAGGGCCAAATTCGATGCCTAGGATTTTTGCCGATGCCTGGGGCTCTGGAAGAGTGTCCGGGAGACCAAAACTAGGGTCTCCCCCTCCCAGCCAGAGACTCTCACACTTTTCCTGATTAATTCTGGACCCAGAAGCCTCCGAGTAGCGATCAACCTCAGACATGACCCACTCCGCCTCCTCACCCGAGGACACGAAAAGGGAGACGTCATCGGCATACGCTACCACCCTCAGAGTGGCTTCCGGGGCCACCTGGTCCATCCTGACTCCCGCCAACGGCCCACGCTCAATCCTCCTTAAAAGGGGATCTATCGCGAACACGTATAACAGCGGGCTCAATGGACAGCCCTGGCGGACCCCAGACCCAACCTCAAAAGGGCGGCCAGACCAACCATTCACGAGCGGGAAAGTCTCTGCCCCCGCGTACAAGATCTTTAGCCAATTTACAAACCCCCCAGGCAGACCGTACCTCAGAAGGACGGACCAGAGGTACTCGTGGTTAACCCGATCAAAAGCCTTCGCCTGGTCTAAGGACAGCAAGTACCCCTTCCAGTGACCTGCCCTGCCCTGCTCCACTGCCTCTCGGACACCGAGCACAGCACTAAACGTACTGCGGCCTGGAACAGAGCAGTGCTGGGCCCCCGAAAGGAGCCGGGGTGCAAACTTCACCAGCCGTTTGAACAGCACCTTTGCCAGAACCTTCCGGTCCGTATTGAGAAGCGCTATGGGACGCCAATTCTCAATAAAGGACGGGTCCTTACCGTTTGACAGGATAATCAGGGCAGACTGCCTCATCGACTGGGAAAGAGCGCCCGAGGAGAGACACTCGTTAAACACCTCAGTCAAGAGAGGGACCAAGGAGTCCCTAAAGGTCTTATAAAACTCGGATGTTAAGCCATCCGGACCTGGCGATTTCTTAGGCCGAAGCCCATCAATGGCCAGTCGCACTTCCTCTTCCCTGATTGGTTCTGTCAAAACGTGAAGCGAGGGGTCATCCCCTGGCTCAGGGATGACCTCGGCCAGGAAAGCCGACATCACGTTCCGATCCAGATCCCTCTTCCCCAAGAGGTGTGAGTAGAAAGATCTGATCACCTCCAGGATCCCTGATTTGGATCTTTTCAGGGAACCCGTATCGTCGACCAAACCTGTCACCACCTTACAACTCACTGACATCTTACAGTTTCTGTAGGGGTCAGGCGAGCGGTACCTCCCGAAATCCCTCTCAAAAACCAAAGATGTGTGCCTATCGTACTGACACCTCTTGAGTAAAGACTTCACTCTGGAGATCTCCTCACAGTCACCTCCAGCCGAGACGAGATGCTCGAGTTTCCTCCTCAGTTCCTGACACAGGCGGTACCTGCTCAGGCTCCTGAGGCTCGAGAGCTGGCGGAAGAAACTCGCAACCCGATCTTTGAACATCTCCCACCAGTCTGACTTATCGCTACAGAGATCCAAAAGCGGTACCTGGCTCTGAAGAAAGTCCTCAAAGGATTGTCTTATATCTGCTTCTTCCAAGAGGGACGAATTCAGCTTCCATAGTCCCCTTCCCATCCGAGGGGTTTCTGAAACATTCAGAGAAAAAGAAATCAGACAGTGATCGGAGAACTCCACCTCAACAACGGACACTGCTGAAGAGATGGCTTCCTCCTTTAAAAAAAACCTGTCTATCCTAGACCCTAGATCTACAATTACCTCTATGAAAGGTGAAACCACAGTGACCTGGGGTGTGCCGGATGTGGACATCCACCAGGCGAGCGTCACTAGCTATGCTATTAAGAGTATTACTATCATAAGCCAGCCAGTCAATGGAGCCTCCCCTATCACGAAGCCTTGTGACAGTGTTAAAGTCACCTCCAAAGACCACCTGCCGACTCGTAAAAAGATAGGGCTTAATCTTCAGGAAGAGACATTTACGGTCCCACTTTGACTGCGGACCATAGATGTTAATGAGCCGAAGCTCCTGTCCCTTCATGAAGACGTCTAAGACCAGGCACCTCCCCATTTCTACCTCGATAACTCTCCGGCATTCAACCGATGCAGTCTTAAAAAGGACTGCCACCCCGCTACTCGGCTTGGCCGCAAGAGACCAGTACGAAGACCCGCACCTCCACTCGTTCTTCACCTTGCGTATGGCCCCCATATCCGTAAGCCTGGTCTCCTGCAAAAACAAAATTTCAGCCTCAAATCGGGTGAGAAAATCAAAGGCCGCAAATCTAGCCGCATCAGACTTTATACTAGCGACATTAATGGTCGCTAGAGTCAACGGGGTGGGTGCCGCCATCATGAGTGATCGAGTTAGATGGCCTTTTTCTTCACCCCACCCTTTTTCTTAGCCCGCTCATCTCCGGACGATGAAGCCCCCCCTCTTCTTTTCAGACAGACAGAGGTATCCATCCCTCCTACTTCTTTCTCAACTCCGGACCCAGGGTCGTCCCCACCTCCCGAGGAAGACACACCCCCCGGAGAAGGGACTCCCCCGCCTCCCAAAGGCCCTCCCGATGTTACCTCCGGAACCTCACCCCCGACTCCCGTCTCAGCAGGATCGTCAAGGGCTTGGAACCGGTTGGAGAGAGGGATCAGAGGGGAGTCGGTGGGACCTTCCTTAGGCACCTTGGTCAGGGAAGAAGATTTTCCACCTTTTTTCTTCTTTTTTTTACTTTTGGCACTCTTGGCACCCTTGTCACCCATTTCTTTTGGCTGTTCCCCTCCATCCTCATAAAAACTTTCATATTGAGAGGCATCTGAGAGATCAGCCACTTCCTCATTCTCCATCCGTCTGATCTCCTCATTCACCACTTCCTCCCCCGGGGCCTCAGTGGCATGGGCCGTCGCCTCGGAGGAGGGGGCAGCCATTACCCCAGTTTCCCGAGGCTCATCCTGCCCCCTGCCCTCCTGACGCCTTGCCTGCCTCCGCTGGTAAGAGGGACCCCTAGCCCTGCCATTCCTCATCGGCCCCTCAGCTCCTCCCCCGCTACCACATCCAACCTCTGCAGAAGTTGCACCGCCAGGAACTTCCTCACGGCTCCCCTCCGCCCGGCTGGCCATGGCATTAGAGAAGGAACGAGGGCAGCGGCTGAACGGGTGACCTAGATCACCACACAGGTGACATCGAATGACACCACAGGATGCGGCGAGGTGACCTACCTCGCCACACAAGGCACATTTCTGCACCTTGCAGCCCGCGCTGAAGTGGCGAGGATCACCGCACCTGTGGCATACCTTCGGCTGCCCCTGGTAGAAGACCAGAATCCGATCCCTTCCCAGAAAAGCCGAGGAAGGGATGTGGGTGACAGTGCCCCCTGAACGCTTCAACTTTACCATGAAGGTCCAGCCTCCTGACCAGATACCAAAATCATCCCGGTTGTTCTTCGGGACCTCCACAACCTCGCCGTACCGACTCAACCAGGTCATTATGTCAACGCCAGAAAGAGACTCATTACATGTTAAAACGGTCACTTTCTTCGGCCCACTTTGGCGAGAAATTGCTTCCACGGCGAAACCTCGCCAGCCGGGCTCCTCTTTTACCAGCTCATAATTCGACCAAAAGAGCTCCAAGCCCTCCGGCCGAACAAAGCTGATATCAAAGGTGGAGGTCCCAAAAGGATGTATCAGAGCAAAGATGTCAATAGCCCTGAAGTCCATCTTCATGAGGAGCTTCACCACATTTGTCCTGGATGGACACTCTTCATCGCCCCTCCAGCGAAGACGAACCACATTTCTCCTGGAGACCCCCGGCCCGGCTGTCGGGAGGGACCACACGGTCTCCCCCCTTTTCTCTTGGAAGGCAGCTAGACCAAACTTATCTAGCCAGTAGGACAACGCCACCTCTCTTCCCTCTACATTGATCGTCCGCTCCCCTTTTTTGAGGGCCTCCAGGAAACGGCGGCGAAAAGCTTCATTCCCTGGGTCCGGAGATGAGGAAGACCCCTGTGGAACCCCAGCGGCAGCAGCCGCATAACTAATGGCGGCTGCAGGTGAGGGGGACGATGGACCAGCCCCTATATTCCCTGAACCCTCAACCTCACAGTCAACCATCTCCACCTCACTTTCCTCAGCCTCACCATTTTCACTAGAAGTCCCCACGCTGGCACCATTCACACCAACCATACCTCCAGCAGAAACTGCCCTTCCAACACCTGACCCTTCACCATTATCACACACACTATTCACACCACTTGCACCACTTCCATTCTTATTTACATTTTTGTTTGTATTTTTTTTTCTGCTTTCTGCTGGGGTTGTTGCTATTTGCAGTGCAGCTGCCCCTTTAAGATCAATACTGCAGGGTTTGATTACCACACCCTGCTTTTCAGCAGAGCATGTGCTGGCAGCTGCAGACTGTTGCTCCAGCCTCTCCTGCAGACCATCTCCACGCTCCTGTGTGCACTTCACCGCCGGGTCCTCCACAGATACAGGTGACACACATGCAGAGGACCCCGGCAGTGCGACTTTCTCCGGCGAGGATGCCGTCCGGACCGTCATTACCGCAGCCATTACAGCTGCACCCGAGTTGATAACCGGTGCCGGGGTCCCGGACTTTGACCCAGCATCGGATCTGCATGTGGGGGACCCCGACACCACAGCACACGCCGCCGATGATGCGGCCCCGGCTGACAGCGCACCGCCAACACTGCGGGGAGCGGTGACAACCGGCAAGGTACCCACAGCCCCTACCCCCCGAGCATCAGCGGGTGCAGCAGGCACCAGGCCGTCCCCCGTTTCCACAGAGGATCGGGCCTGGACACCTCCACAGGTTTTATTACTGCCCGCCACAGGGCCACTCTCCAGACCATGCACACTGTCCGGCTCTGCAGCCGCATGCCCACTCTCGCCCCCTCTGCTACCGCCAGCAGAGACGGCGACCTGCGCCATATGACTTGTACTCTCCCCGCTCCCTCGCACCGGACCCACTGCAGGTCCCGGGCCGGGGTGGGTTGCGGGCTCCACACAGCGGGACCGGGAGGTCCCAGGAAGGGGGACAAACACCAACCTCTCCTCCGATGTTTTCTTCCTTTTTTTGCTTTTCTTTTTCCCCTTCCTGGTTGCCTCGTCCCCGCAGACCTCATCCCCAAACTTTCAGGTGGGCATAATTTACTGGGGGCTCTAGCTGACGGATCTGCTGCAAGACGAGGCAACCCCCAATACTGCTGTTATCGCTGCTGCTATCATCCGCATCACCCCCATCATCCTCTGAAATACTATTGTCTGATGGGAGTGGGACCTGCACTGGATCTATCCCGCTGTGTGTGGCCTGGAGATCACTTACCAAGCCCCCAGGTGGGTACGGTGCCTCCTCCATCTCCTCATGGTCCACCTCCTCCACCTGGGTCGGACGCCGAGACCCCTCTGGCTCCTTTGCAGCAGCCATGTTGTGGAATCGGTCGTCATTTTCCAGCTTTTCCCGGAAGGGCCCGCTGTTATTCAATATCGCCGCTCTCCGGGCTTCCATGCCCTCAATGCAGATCCCCAGGCTGGATATCCTGGCTGTTAGGGCAGACTTCTCTGTGCGGGAGGCTCTGCTTGCAGCCTTCCTCACCTCCTTCATCTCCTCCCGGAGCCTCCTCAGGGTCTTCCCAGCCTCCTCATACTCGCTGAGGTATGCATGGACGCGGGAGCCATAGCTGGTAACCGGCTCCCGTTCAGCCCTAGTGCCCCAATCTTTCTGCTCTGCTGCCGCTGCACCTCTGCGAGTACTCCGCTCACCTCCGGGAGGAGACACCGCAGTGGCCCTCGCCTCAGCCTTAGTGGCTTTGCAGCCCTCCTGGGTCTTCCTGGGCTCCTCCATGTTTTGGGCCTTGCCGGATCTGGTGAACCTCTTTGCCGGTAGCAATGAGCTCCCACCCCTCGCCGGCTTAGACCGAGGGGTGGGAGACGGGGACTCAGCCCCACAGTCCATCCACTACACCCTTCTCTTTCCTGGGTCAGAGGGGGGGGGGGGAATTCCTGGGTGAAAAACAACTGGTGACTCTCCTGGAGCAAACAGAACAGCACCTTCCTCCACAGACTACAGGCTCCTAATGGTGGCTGTGTAAATCTGTATGTAGTGAGCTCCCTCTAGTGGTGGCTGTATAAATCTATATAGTGAGCTCCCCCTAGTGTTTACTGTATAAATCTGTATGTAGTGAGGTCCCCCTAATGTTTACTGTATAAATCTGTATGTAGTGAGGTCCCCCTAGTGTTTACTGTATAAATCTGTATGTAGTGAGCTCTCCCTAGTGGCATCTGTATAAATCTGTATGTAGTGAGCTCCCCCTAGTGGTGACTATAAATCTGTATGTAGTGAGCTCCCCCTAGTGGTGACTGTATAAATCTGTATGTAGTAAGCTCCCCCTAATGGTGTCTGTATAAATCTGTATGTAGTGAGCTCCCCCTAGTGGTGGCTGTAGAAATCTGTATGTAGTGAGCTCCCCCTAGTGGTGACTGTATAAATCTGTATGTAGTGAGCTCCCCCTAGTGGTGTCTGTATAAATCTGTATGTAGTGAGCTCCCTCTAGTGGTGTCTGTATAAATCTGTATGTAGTGAGCTCCCCTTAGTGGTGTCTGTATAAATCTGTATGTAGTGAGCTCCCTCTAGTGGTGACTGTATAAATCTGTATGTAGGAAGCTCCCTCTAGTGGTGTCTGTATAAATCTGTATGTAGGGAGCTCCCCCTAGTGTTTACTGTATAAATCTGTATATAGTGAGCTCCCTCTAGTGGTGACTGTATAAATCTGTGTTTAGTGAGCTCCCCCTAGTGGTGGCTGTATATATATGTATGTAGTGAGCTCCCCCTAGTGGTGCCTGTATAAATCTCTATGTAATGAGCTCCTCCTAGAGGTGGCTGTATAATTCTGTACAGTGCCTACAAGTAGTATTCAACCCCCTGCAGATTTAGCAGGTTTACACATTTGGAATTAACTTGGCATTGTGACGTTTGGACTGTAGATCAGCCTGGAAGTGTGAAATGCACTGCAGCAAAAAAGAATGTTATTTCTTTGTTTATTTTTTTTTAAATTGTGAAAAGTCTTTTCAGAGGGTCATTTATTATTCAACCCCTCAACCCACCAGAATTCTGTTTGGTTCCCCTAAAGTATTAAGAAGTAGTTCAGGCACAAAGAACAATGAGCTTCACATGTTTGGATTAATTATCTCTTTTTCCAGCCTTTTCTGACTATTTAAGATCCTCCCCAAACTTGCGAACAGCACTCATACATGGTCAACATGGGAAAGACAAAGGAGCATTCCAAGGCCATCAGAGACAAGATTGTGGAGGGTCACAAGGCTGGCAAGGGGTACAAAACCCTTTCCAAGGAGTTGGGCCTACCTGTCTCCACTGTTGGGAGCATCATCCGGAAGTGGAAGGCTTATGGAACTACTGTTAGCCTTCCACGGCCTGGACAGCCTTTGAAAGTTTCCTCCCGTGCCGAGGCCAGGCTTGTCCGAAGAGTCAAGGCTAACCCAAGGACAACAAGGAAGGAGCTCCGGGAAGATCTCATGGCAGTGGGGACATTGGTTTCAGTCAATACCATAAGTGACGTACTCCACCGCAATGGTCTCCGTTCCAGACGAGCCCGTAAGGTACCTTTACTTTCAAAGCGTCATGTCAAGGCTCGTCTACAGTTTGCTCATGATCACTTGGAGGACTCTGAGACTGACTGGTTCAAGGTTCTCTGGTCTGATGAGACCAAGATCGAGATCTTTGGTGCCAACCACACACGTGACGTTTGGAGACTGGATGGCACTGCATACGACCCCAAGAATACCATTCCTACAGTCAAGCATGGTGGTGGCAGCATCATGCTGTGGGGCTGTTTCTCAGCCAAGGGGCCTGGCCATCTGGTCCGCATCCATGGGAAGATGGATAGCACGGCCTACCTGGAGATTTTGGCCAAGAACCTCCGCTCCTCCATCAAGGATCTTAAGATGGGTCGTCATTTCATCTTCCAACAAGACAACAACCCAAAGCACACAGCCAAGAAAACCAAGGCCTGGTTCAAGAGGCAAAAAATCAAGGTGTTGCAGTGGCCTAGTCAGTCTCCTGACCTTAACCCAATTGAAAACTTGTGGAAGGAGCTCAAGATTAAAGTCCACATGAGACACCCAAAGAACCTAGATAACTTGGAGAAGATCTGCATGGGGGAGTGGGCCAAGATAACTCCATAGACCTGTGCCGGCCTGATCAGGTCTTATAAAAGACGATTATTAGCTGTAATTGCAAGCAAAGGTTATTCCACAAAATATTAAACCTAGGGGTTGAATAATAATTGACCCACACTTTTATGTTTAAAATTTATAAAAATGTAACTGAGCAATAAAACTTTTTGGTTTGTAAGATTTATGCATCTGTTAATAAATCCTGCTCTTGTTTGAAGTTTGAAGGCTCTAACTTATTTGCATCTTATTAAACCTGCTAAATCTGCAGGAGGTTGAATACTACTTGTAGTGTTATGACCTGGTGGTAAGGACAATAATGGACCTGGTGGTTAAGAGCACACGGAATGACCTGATAGTTACTAATAATATAGGACGAGCTCTGAGACTTGGGAACTCTGCTGACCGCAATCCCTAATCCTATCACACACAATAGCCGTGGATTGCTCCTAACGCTCCCTATGCAACTCGACACAGCCTAAGAAACTAGCTAGCCCTAGAGATAGAAAAGTAAAGCCTACCTTGCCTCAGAGAAATTCCCCAAAGGAAAAGGCAGCCCCCCACATATGACTGTGAGTAAAGATGAAAATACAAACACAGAGATGAAATAGATTTAGCAAAGTGAGGCCCGACTTACTGAACAGACTGAGGATGGGAAAGGTAACTTTGCGGTCAGCACAAAAAACTACAAAAAGACCACGCAGAGGGCGCAAAAAGACCCTCCGCACCGACTCACGGTGCGGAGGCGCTCCCTCTGCGTCCCAGAGCTTCCAGCAAGCAAGACAAAAATCAAAATAGCAAGCTGGACAGAAAAATAGCAAACCAGAGAAAAACAAGCAGGAACTTAGCTTCTGCTGGGAAGACAGGTCACAAAAACGATCCAGGAGAGAACTAGACCAATACTGGAACATTGACAGGTGGCATGGAGCAATGATCTAAGTGGAGTTAAATAGAGCAGCCAGCTAACGAATTAACCTCGTCACCTGTGGAAGGAAACTCAGAAGCCGCAGCTCCACTCACAACCACCAGAGGAAGCCCATGGACAGAACCAACCGAAGTACCATTCACGACCACAGGAGGGAGCCCGACAACAGAATTCACAACAGTACCCCCCCCCCCTTGAGGAGGGGTCACCGAACCCTCACCAGAGCCCCCAGGCCGACCAGGACAAGCCAAATGAAAGGCACAAACCAGATCGGCAGCATGAACATCGGAGGCAAAGACCCAGGAATTATCTTCCTGACCATAACCCTTCCACTTGACCAGGTACTGGAGTTTCCGTCTCAAAATACGAGAATCCAAAATCTTCTCCACCACATACTCCAACTCCCCCTCAACCAACACCGAGGCAGGAGGATCAACGGATGGAACCACAGGCGCCACGTATCTCCGCAACAATGACCTATGGAATACATTATGGATGGCAAAAGAAGCTGGAAGGGTCAAACAAAATGACACAAGATTGAGAACCTCAGAGATCTTATACGGACCAATGAAACGAGGCTTAAACTTAGGAGAGGAAACCTTCATAGGAACATAACGAGATGACAACCAAACCAAATCCCCAACACGAAGTCGGGGACCCACACAGCGCCGGCGGTTAGCGAAACGTTGAGCCTTCTCCTGGGACAATGTCAAATTGTCCACCACATGAGTCCAAATCTGCTGCAACCTATCCACCACAGTATCTACACCAGGACAGTCCGAAGACTCAACCTGCCCTGAAGAGAAACGAGGATGGAAACCAGAATTGCAGAAAAACGGCGAAACCAAAGTAGCCGAGCTGGCCCGATTATTAAGGGCGAACTCAGCCAAAGGCAAAAAGGACACCCAATCATCCTTATCAGCAGAAACAAAGCATATCAGATATGTTTCCAAAGTCTGATTAGTTCGTTCGGTTTGGCCATTTGTCTGAGGATGGAAAGCCGAGGAAAAAGACAAATCAATGCCCATCCTAGCACAAAAGGCTCGCCAAAACCTCGAAACAAACTGGGAACCTCTGTCCGAAACGATGTTCTCCGGAATGCCATGTAAACGAACCACATGCTGGAAAAACAATGGCACCAACTCAGAGGAGGAAGGCAATTTAGACAAGGGTACCAAATGGACCATCTTAGAGAAGCGATCACAAACCACCCAAATGACTGACATCTTTTGAGAGACAGGGAGATCCGAAATAAAATCCATAGAGATATGCGTCCAGGGCCTCTTCGGAACCGGCAAGGGCAAAAGCAACCCACTGGTACGAGAACAGCAGGGCTTAGCCCGAGCACAAGTCCCACAGGACTGCACAAAAGAATGCACATCCCGCGACAAAGACGGCCACCAAAAGGATCTAGCCACCAAATCTCTGGTACCAAAGATTCCAGGATGACCAGCCAACACCGAACAATGAACCTCAGAGATAACTCTACTAGTCCATTTATCAGGGACAAACAGTTTCTCCGCTGGGCAACGGTCAGGTCTATCAGCCTGAAATTTTTGCAGCACCTGCCGCAAATCAGGGGAGATGGCAGACAAAATTACCCCCTCTTTGAGAATACCCGCCGACTCAGGAACACCCGGAGAGTCGGGCACAAAACTCCTTTACAGGGCATCAACCTTCACATTCTTAGAGCCTGGAAGGTACGAAACCACAAAATCAAGACGGGAGAAAAATAGCGACCAACGAGCCTTTCTAGGATTCAACCGTTTGGCAGACTCGAGATAAGTCAAATTCTTGTGATCCGTCAAGACCACCACGCGATGCTTGGCTCCTTCAAGCCAATGACGCCACTCCTCGAATGCCCACTTCATGGCCAACAACTCTCGATTGCCAACATCATAATTGCGCTCAGCAGGCGAAAACTTTCTAGAAAAGAAGGCACATGGTTTCATCACCGAGCCATCAGAACTTCTTTGCGACAAAACAGCCCCTGCTCCAATCTCAGAAGCATCAACCTCGACCTGAAACGGAAGCGAAACATCTGGCTGGCACAACACAGGGGCAGAAGAAAAACGACGCTTCAACTCCTGAAAAGCTTCCACAGCCGCAGAAGACCAATTGACCACATCAGCACCCTTCTTGGTCAAATCAGTCAATGGTTTAGCAACACTAGAAAAATTAATGATGAAGCGACGATAAAAATTAGCAATGCCCAGGAACTTTTGCAGACTCTTCACAGATGTCGGCTGAGTCCAATCATAAATGGCCTGAACTTTAACAGGGTCCATCTCGATAGTAGAAGGGGAAAAAATGAAACCCAAAAATGAAACCTTCTGAACTCCAAAGAGACACTTTGACCCCTTCACAAACAAACAATTCGCACGAAGGACCTGGAACACCATTCTGACCTGCTTCACGTGAGACTCCCAATCATCCGAAAAGACCAAAGTATCATCCAAATACACAATCAGGAATTTATCCAGGTACTCTCGGAAGATGTCATGCATAAAGGACTGAAATACTGATGGAGCATTGGAAAGCCCGAATGGCATAACCAGGTACTCAAAATGGCCCTCGGGCGTATTAAATGCTGTTTTCCATTCATCGCCCTGTTTAATACGCACAAGATTATACGCACCACGAAGATCTATCTTGGTGAACCAACTAGCCCCCTTAATCCGAGCAAATAAATCCGACAGCAGCGGCAAAGGGTACTGAAATTTGACTGTGATCTTATTAAGAAGGCGGTAATCAATACAAGGTCTCAAAGAACCATCCTTCTTGGCCACAAAAAAGAACCCTGCTCCCAATGGTGACGACGACGGGCGAATATGACCCTTCTCCAAGGATTCCTTTACATAACTCCGCATAGCGGCGTGTTCTGGCACAGATAAATTGAACAGTCGGCCCTTAGGAAACTTAGTACCAGGAATCAAATTGATAGCACAATCGCAATCCCTATGAGGAGGTAGGGCACTGGATTTGGGCTCATCAAATACATCTCGGTAATCCGACAAAAACTCCGGGACTTCAGAAGGGGTGGATGACGAAATAGACAAAAATGGAACATCACCATGTACCCCCTGACAACCCCAGCTGGATACAGACATAGATTTCCAATCCAATACTGGATTATGGACCTGTAGCCATGGCAACCCCAAAACGACCACATCATGCAGATTATGCAACACCAAAAAGCGAATATCCTCCTGATGTGCAGGAGCCATGCACATGGTCAATTGGGTCCAATACTGAGGCTTATTCTTGGCCAAAGGCGTAGCATCAATTCCTCTCAATGGAATAGGATACTGCAAGGGCTCCAAGAAAAAACCACAGCGCCTAGCAAACTCCAAGTCCATCAAATTCAGGGCAGCGCCTGAATCCACAAATGCCATAACAGAATAGGATGACAAAGAGCAAATCAGAGTAACGGGCAAAAGAAATTTCGACTGTACCGTACCAATGGTAGCAGACCTAGCGAAACGCTTAGTGCGCTTAGGACAATCGGAGATAGCATGAGTGGAATCACCACAGTAAAAACATAGCCCATTCCGACGTCTGTGTTCTTGCCGTTCAGCTCTGGTCAAAGTCCTATCACATTGCATAGGCTCAGGTCTATGCTCAGATAATACCGCCAAATGGTGCACAGCTTTACGCTCACGCAAGCGTCTATCGATCTGAATGGCCAAAGACATAGACTCATTCAGACCAGCAAGTATCAAATATAAATAGTAAAGCCGCACCCTATAATGGCAATGTCTCTATGGACAGCAGAGTGCACGTCCTCACCAGGGGATCCATCCCAGTAGGTAAATCCAGAAGCACATGAAGAAAAGGACAGCACCACAGCAATTGTGAAAAGACAGCTCCAAAGTTTATTCTGCCATCTGCAACGTTTCGGTCCGTGGACCTTTTTCAAGCTCTGGTCAAAGTCCTATCGCACTGCATAGGCTCAGGTTTATGCTCAGATAATACCGCCAAATGGTGCACAGATTTACGTTCACGCAAGCGCCGATCGTTCTGAATGGCCAAGGACATAGACTCATTCAGACCAGCAGGCATGGAAAATCCCACCATGACATCCTTAAGGGCTTCAGAGAGACCCTTTCTGAAAATTGCTGCCAGGGCACATTCATTCCACTGAGTGAGTACAGACCACTTCCTAAACTTCTGACAATATATCTCTACCTCATCCTGACCCTGACACAGAGCCAGCAAGATTTTCTCTGCCTGATCCACTGAATTTGGTTCATCATAAAGCAATCCAAGCGCCAGAAAAAACGCATCAACATCACGCAATGCCGGATCTCCTGGCGCAAGGGAAAATGCCCAATCTTGAGGGTCGCCACGTAAAAAAGAAATAATGATTTTCACTTGTTGAACAGGGTCACCTGAGGAGCGAGGTTTCAAAGCAAGAAACAATTTACAATTATTTTTGAAATTCAGAAACTTAGATTTATCCCCAAAAAACAAATCAGGAATTGGAATCCTAGGCTCTAACATCGGATTCTGAACCACAAAATCTTGAATGTTTTGTACCTTTGCAGTGAGATTATCCATACAAGAGGACAGACCTTGAATGTCCATATCTACACCTGTATCCTGAACCACCCAGAGGTAAAGGGGAAAAGAGAGACAAAACACACTGCAAAGAAAAAAAATGGTCTCAGAACTTCTCTTATCCCTCTATTGAGATGAATTAATACTTTGGGCCACCTGTACTGTTATGACCTGGTGGTAAGGACAATAATGGACCTGGTGGTTAAGAGCACACGGAATGACCTGATAGTTACTAATAATATAGGACGAGCTCTGAGACGTGGGAACTCTGCTGACCGCAATCCCTAATCCTATCACACACAATAGCCGTGGATTGCTCCTAACGCTCCCCATGCAACTCGACACAGCCTAAGAAACTAGCTAGCCCTAGAGATAGAAAAGTAAAGCCTACCTTGCCTCAGAGAAATTCCCCAAAGGAAAAGGCAGCCCCCCACATATAATGACTGTGAGTAAAGATGAAAATACAAACACAGAGATGAAATAGATTTAGCAAAGTGAGGCCCGACTTACTGAACAGACTGAGGATAGGAAAGGTAACTTTGCGGTCAGGACAAAAAACTATAAAAAGACCACGCAGAGGGCGCAAAAAGACCCTCCGCACCGACTCACGGTGTGGAGGCGCTCCCTCTGCGTCCCAGAGCTTCCAGCAAGCAAGACAAAAATCAAAATGGCAAGCTGGACAGAAAAATAGTAAACCAGAGAAAAACAAGCAGGAACTTAGCTTCTGCTGGGAAAACAGGTCACAAGAACGATCCAGGAGAGAACTAGACCAATACTGGAACATTGACAGGTGGCATGGAGCAATGATCTAAGTGGAGTTAAATAGAGCAGCCAGCTAACGAATTAACCTCGTCACCTGTGGAAGGAAACTCAGAAGCCGCAGCTCCACTCACAACCACCAGAGGAAGCCCATGGACAGAACCAGCCGAAGTACCATTCACGACCACAGGAGGGAGCCCGACAACAGAATTCACAACATTGTAGGCATTGTATGTAGTGAGCTCCCTCTAGTGGTGGCTGTATAAATCTGAATATAGTGAGCTCCTCCTAGTGGTGGCTGTATAAGTCTGTATGTAGTGGGCTCCCCCTAGTGGTGACTGCATAAATCTGTATGTAGTGAGCTCCCCCTAGTGGTGACTGTATAAATCTGTATGTAGTAAGCTCCCCCTAGTGGTGATGGTATAAATCTGTAGTGAGCTCCCCCTAGTGGTGGTTGTATAAATCTGTATGTAGTGAGCTCCCTCTAGTGGTAGCTGTAGAAATCTTTATGTAGTGAGCTCCCTCTAGTGGTGGCTAGTGCGGATCTGCAGCGTTTCTGCGCGGCAAAAATTGCTACGGATCCACAGGAAATCCGCAACGTGTGCACATAGCCTAAAGCTTCTCAGTGTGATGTGGCCTGTGGAACTGGTGCTCAGCGGTGGACGGATGGGGAGGTCGGAGTCCTTGTTAGAGAAGACACCTGTAATGTTCTGTTGTCAGTGACCCGAGCGGTCATTCCCCTCCCCCTCCACCAGTCACACTGTAGAATTGTGCAACCGGCCTGTGTTTAATCAAATCCACATTGAGCTGCGGGTTACATCTCGGCAGAGCAGAAATCTGCAGCACAGAGCGGAGCGCAGCGGAGGAGCAGCAGTGACCTGGACATGGCCGAGCTCAAGGTAAGTCCGGAGCTGGTGGAAAAGTGGAACCTGGGGCTGGGAAGGAAAGGAAATGTATCCTAACAATAACGAGCCGCCATTCTTATGTGGTGCCAGCGTGAAACGCAGCGACAGGTTTGTTATATTTGAGGTCGAGTTCAAATTGACACAAACTCCTGATATATTTGATGATACGTGTGTGATACGGACTGATACACGGCGGATACATCAGTGATATGTGTGATATGGACTGATACACGGTGGAAACATCACTGATACGTGTGTGATACGGACTGATAAATGGCGGATACATCAGTGATATGTGTGTGATACGGACTGTTAAATGGCGGATACATCAGTGATATGTGTGTGATACGGACTGATACACGGAGGATACATCAGTGATACGTGTGTGATACGGACTGATACACGGTGGATACATCAGTGATAGGTGTGTGATACGGACTGATACACGGATACATCAGTGATAGGTGTGTGATACGGACTGATACACGGAGGATACATCAGTGATACGTGTGTGATACGGACTGATACACGGTGGATACATCAGTGATACGTGTGTGATACGGACTGATACACGGATACATCAGTGATAGGTGTGTGATACGGATTGATACACGGAGGATACATCAGTGATACGTGTGTGATACGGACTGATACATGGCGGATACATCAGTGATACATGTGTGATACGGACTGATACACGGCGGATACATCAGTGATAGGTGTGTGATATGGACTGATACACGTCGGATACATCAGTGATACGTGTGTGATACGGACTGATACACGGAGGATACATCAGTGATACGTGTGTGATACGGACTGATACACGGCGGATACATCAATGATACGTGTGTGATACGGACTGATACACGGCGGATACATCAGTGATACATGTGTGATACGGACTGATACACGGAGGATACATCAGTGATACGTGTGTGATACGGACTGATACACTGTGGATACATCAGTGATACGTAACATAGTAACATAGTTAGTAAGGCCGAAAAAAGACATTTGTCCATCCAGTTCAGCCCATATTCCATCATAACAAATACCCAGATCTACGTCCTTCTACAGAACCTAATAATTGTATGATACAATATTGTTCTGCTCCAGGAAGACATCCAGGCCTCTCTTGAACCCCTCGACTGAGTTCGCCATCACCACCTCCTCAGGCAAGCAATTCCAGATTCTCACTGCCCAAACAGTAAAGAATCCTCTTCTATGTTGGTGGAAAAACCTTCTCTCCTCCAGACGCAAAGAATGCCCCCTTGTGCCCGTCACCTTCCTTGGTATAAACAGATCCTCAGCGAGATATTTGTATTGTCCCCTTATATACTTATACATGGTTATTAGATCGCCCCTCAGTCGTCTTTTTTCTAGACTAAATAATCCTAATTTCGCTAATCTATCTGGGTATTGTAGTTCTCCCATCCCCTTTATTAATTTTGTTGCCCTCCTTTGTACTCTCTCTAGTTCCATTATATCCTTCCTGAGCACCGGTGCCCAAAACTGGACACAGTACTCCATGTGCGGTCTAACTAGGGATTTGTACAGAGGCAGTATAATGCTCTCATCATGTGTATCCAGACCTCTTTTAATGCACCCCATGATCCTGTTTGCCTTGGCAGCTGCTGCCTGGCACTGGCTGCTCCAGGTTAGTTTATTATTAACTAGGATCCCCAAGTCCTTCTCCCTGTCAGATTTACCCAGTGGTTTCCCGTTCAGTGTGTAATGGTGATATTGATTCCCTCTTCCCATGTGTATAACCTTACATTTATCATTGTTAAACCTCATCTGCCACCTTTCAGCCCAAGTTTCCAACTTATCCAGATCCATCTGTAGCAGAATACTATCTTCTCTTGTATTAACTGCTTTACATAGTTTTGTATCATCTGCAAATATCGATATTTTACTGTGTAAACCTTCTACCAGATCATTAATGAATATGTTGAAGAGAACAGGTCCCAATACTGACCCCTGCGGTACCCCACTGGTCACAGCGACCCAGTTAGAGACTATACCATTTATAACCACCCTCTGCTTTCTATCACTAAGCCAGTTACTAACCCATTTACACACATTTTCCCCCAGACCAAGCATTCTCATTTTGTGTACCAACCTCTGTGTATACGTGTGTGATACGGACTGATACACGGCGGATACATCAGTGATACGTGTGTGATACGGACTGATACACGGAGGATACATCAGTGATAGGTGTGTGATACGGACTGATACACTGTGGATACATCAGTGATATGTGTGTGATACGGACTGATACACGGCGGATACATCAGTGATACGTGTGTGATACGGACTGATACACTGTGGATACATCAGTGATACGTGTGTGATACGGACTGATACACGGCGGATACATCAGTGATACGTGTGTGATACGGACTGATACACTGTGGATACATCAGTGATAGGTGTGTGATACGGACTGATACACGGAGGATACATCAGTGATACGGACTGATACACGGCGGATACATCAGTGATATGTGTGATATGGACTGATACACGGCGGATACATCAGTGATAGGTGTGTGATACGGACTGATACACGGCGGATACATCAGTGATAGGTGTGTGATACGGACTGATACACGGCGGATACATCAGTGATATGTGTGATACGGACTGATACACGGCGGATACATCAGTGATAGGTGTGTGATACGGACTGATACACGGCGGATACATCAGTGATATGTGTGATACGGACTGATACACGGCGGATATGTCAGTGATACGTGTGTGATACGGACTGAGACACGGCGGATACATCAGTGATATGTGTGATACTGACTGATACACGGCGGATACATCAGTGATATGTGTGATACGGACTGATACACGACAGATACATCAGTGATATGTGTGATATGGACTGATATACGGCGGATATATCAGTGATATGTGTGATACGGACTGATACACGGCGGATACATCAGTGATATGTGTGTGATACGGACTGATACACGGCGGATACATCAGTGATAAGTGTGATACGGACTGATACACGGTGGATATATCAGTGATATGTGTGATACGGACTGAGACACGGCGGATACATCAGTGATATGTGTGATACTGACTGATACACGGCGGATACATCAGTGATATGTGTGATACGGACTGATACACGACGGATACATCAGTGATATGTGTGATACGGACTGATATACGGCGGATACATCAGTGATATGTGTGATACGGACTGATACACGGCGGATATATCAGTGATAGGTGTGTGATACGGACTGAGACACGGCGGATACATCAGTGATAAGTGTGTGATACGGACTGATACACGGCGGATACATCAGTGATAGGTGTGTGATACGGACTGATACACGGTGGATACATCAGTGATATGTCTGTGATACGGACTGATACACGGCGGATACATCAGTGATAAGTGTGTGATACGGACTGATACACGGCGGATACATCAGTGATATGTGTGTGATACGGACTGATACACGGCGGATACATCAGTGATAAGTGTGTGATACGGACTGATACACGGCGGATACATCAGTGATATGTGTGATATGGACTGATACACGGCGGATACATCAGTGATATGTGTGTGATACGGACTGATACACGGCGGATACATCAGTGATACGGACTGATACACGGCGGATACATCAGTGATATGTGTGTGATACGGACTGATACACGGCGGATACATCAGTGATATGTGTGTGATACGGACTGATACACGGAGGATACATCAGTGATATGTGTGATATGGACTGATACACGGCGGATACATCAGTGATATGTGTGTGATACGGACTGATACATGGCGGATACATCAGTGATATGTGTGTGATACGGACTGATACACGGCGGATACATCAGTGATAAGTGTGATACGGACTGATACACGGCGGACACATCAGTGATATGTGTGATACGGACTGATACACGGCGGATACATCAGTGATATGTGTGTGATACGGACTGATACACGGCGGATACATCAGTGATATGTGTGTGATACGGACTGATACACGGCGGATACATCAGTGATATGTGTGTGATACGGACTGATACACGGCGGATACATCAGTGATATGTGTGTGATACGGACTGATACACGGCGGATACATCAGTGATACGTGTGTGATACGGACTGATACACGGCGGATACATCAGTGATAGGTGTGTGATACGGACTGATACACGGCGGATACGTCAGTGATATGTGTGTGATACGGACTGATACACGGCGGATATGTCAGTGATATGTATGTGATACTGACTGATACACGGCGGATACATCAGTGATATGTGTGATACTGACTGATACACGGCGGATACATCAGTGATATGTGTGTGATACGGACTGATATACGGCGGATACATCAGTGATATGTGTGATACGGACTGATACACGGCGGATACATCAGTGATATGTGTGTGATACGGACTGATACACGGCGGATACATCAGTGATATGTGTGATACGGACTGATACACGGCGGATACATCAGTGATGTGTGTGTGATACGGACTGATACACGGCGGATACATCAGTGATAGGTGTGATACGGACTGATACACGGCGGATACATCAGTGATATGTGTGTGATACGGACTGATACACGGAGGATACATCAGTGATATGTGTGTGATACGGACTGATACACGGAGGATACATCAGTGATATGTGTGTGATACGGACTGATACACGGCGGATACATCAGTGATAGGTGTGTGATACGGACTGATACACGGCGGATACATCAGTGATATGTGTGTGATACGGACTGATACACGGCGGATACATCAGTGATAAGTGTGATACGGACTGATACACGGAGGATACATCAGTGATATGTGTGATATGGACTGATACACGGCGGATACATCAGTGATATGTGTGTGATACGGACTGATACACGGCGGATACATCAGTGATACGGACTGATACACGGCGGATACATCAGTGATAGGTGTGTGATACGGACTGATACACGGCGGATACATCAGTGATAGGTGTGTGATACGGACTGATACACGGCGGATACATCAGTGATATGTGTGTGATACGGACTGATACACGGCGGATACATCAGTGATATGTGTGATACGGACTGATACACGGCGGATACATCAGTGATAGGTGTGTGATACGGACTGATACACGGCGGATACATCAGTGATATGTGTGATACGGACTGATACACGGCGGATACATCAGTGATATGTGTGTGATACGGACTGATACACGGCGGATACATCAGTGATATGTGTGATACGGACTGATACACGGCGGATACATCAGTGATAGGTGTGTGATACGGACTGATACACGGCGGATACATCAGTGATATGTGTGATACGGACTGATACACGGCGGATACATCAGTGATAGGTGTGTGATACGGACTGATACACGGCGGATACATCAGTGATATGTGTGTGATACGGACTGATACACGGAGGATACATCAGTGATATGTGTGATACGGACTGATACACGGCGGATACATCAGTGATAAGTGTGTGATACGGACTGATACACGGAGGATACATCAGTGATATGTGTGATATGGACTGATACACGGCGGATACATCAGTGATATGTGTGTGATACGGACTGATACACGGCGGATACATCAGTGATATGTGTGTGATACGGACTGATACACGGCGGATACATCAGTGATATGTGTGTGATACGGACTGATACACGGCGGATACATCAGTGATAAGTGTGATACGGACTGATACACGGCGGACACATCAGTGATACGTGTGTGATACGGACTGATACACGGCGGATACATCAGTGATATGTGTGTGATACGGACTGATACATGGCGGATACATCAGTGATATGTGTGTGATACGGACTGATACACGGCGGATACATCAGTGATATGTGTGTGATACGGACTGATACACGGCGGATACATCAGTGATAAGTGTGTGATACGGACTGATACACGGAGGATACATCAGTGATATGTGTGTGATACGGACTGATACACGGCGGATACATCAGTGATACGTGTGTGATACGGACTGATACACGGAGGATACATCAGTGATATGTGTGTGATACGGACTGATACATGGCGGATACATCAGTGATATGTGTGTGATACGGACTGATACACGGCGGATACATCAGTGATATGTGTGTGATACGGACTGATACACGGCGGATACATCAGTGATATGTGTGTGATACGGACTGATACACGGCGGACACATCAGTGATACGTGTTTGATACGGACTGATACACGGAGGATACATCAGTGATATGTGTGTGATACGGACTGATACACGGAGGATACATCAGTGATATGTGTGTGATACGGACTGATACACGGAGGATACATCAGTGATATGTGTGTGATACGGACTGATACACGGAGGATACATCAGTGATATGTGTGTGATACGGACTGATACACGGCGGATACATCAGTGATATGTGTGTGATACGGACTGATACACGGCGGATACATCAGTGATAGGTGTGTGATACGGACTGATACACGGCGGATACATCAGTGATATGTGTGTGATACGGACTGATACACGGCGGATACATCAGTGATAAGTGTGTGATACGGACTGATACACGGCGGATACATCAGTGATAAGTGTGTGATACGGACTGATACACGGAGGATACATCAGTGATATGTGTGTGATATGGACTGATACACGGCGGATACATCAGTGATATGTGTGTGATACGGACTGATACACGGCGGATACATCAGTGATAGGTGTGTGATACGGACTGATACACGGCGGATACATCAGTGATATGTGTGTGATACGGACTGATACACGGCGGATACATCAGTGATAAGTGTGATACGGACTGATACACGGCGGATACATCAGTGATATGTGTGATATGGACTGATACACGGCGGATACATCAGTGATATGTGTGTGATACGGACTGATACACGGAGGATACATCAGTGATAGGTGTGTGATACGGACTGATACACGGCGGATACATCAGTGATATGTGTGTGATACGGACTGATACACGGCGGATACATCAGTGATAAGTGTGATACGGACTGATACACGGCGGACACATCAGTGATACGTGTTTGATACGGACTGATACACGGAGGATACATCAGTGATACATGTGTGATACGGACTGATACACGGAGGATACATCAGTGATAAGTGTGATACGGACTGATACACGGCGGACACATCAGTGATACGTGTTTGATACGGACTGATACACGGAGGATACATCAGTGATACGTGTGTGATACGGACTGATACACGGAGGATACATCAGTGATATGTGTGTGATACGGACTGATACACGGAGGATACATCAGTGATATGTGTGTGATACGGACTGATACACGGAGGATACATCAGTGATATGTGTGTGATACGGACTGATACACGGCGGATACATCAGTGATATGTGTGTGATACGGACTGATACACGGTGGATACATCAGTGATATGTGTGTGATACGGACTGATACACGGCGGATACATCAGTGATATGTGTGATATGGACT
The DNA here is from genome assembly GCF_032444005.1 of Ranitomeya imitator. Lineage (NCBI taxonomy): Eukaryota > Metazoa > Chordata > Amphibia > Anura > Dendrobatidae > Ranitomeya > Ranitomeya imitator. The sequence goes on along the minus strand of NC_091284.1, from coordinate 11,125,629 downwards.
GATACACGGCGGATACATCAGTGATATGTGTGTGATACGGACTGATACACGGCGGATACATCAGTGATATGTGTGTGATACGGACTGATACACGGCGGATACATCAGTGATAAGTGTGATACGGACTGATACACGGCGGACACATCAGTGATATGTGTGATACGGACTGATACACGGCGGATACATCAGTGATATGTGTGTGATACGGACTGATACACGGCGGATACATCAGTGATATGTGTGTGATACGGACTGATACACGGCGGATACATCAGTGATATGTGTGTGATACGGACTGATACACGGCGGATACATCAGTGATATGTGTGTGATACGGACTGATACACGGAGGATACATCAGTGATATGTGTGTGATACGGACTGATACACGGCGGATACATTAGTGATAGGTGTGTGATACGGACTGATACACGGCGGATACATCAGTGATATGTGTGTGATACGGACTGATACACGGCGGATACATCAGTGATAGGTGTGATACGGACTGATACACGGCGGATACATCAGTGATACGTGTGTGATACGGACTGATACACGGCGGATACATCAGTGATATGTGTGATACGGACTGATACACGGCGGATACATCAGTGATACGTGTGTGATACGGACTGATACACGGCGGATACATCAGTGATAGGTGTGATACGGACTGATACACGGCGGATACATCAGTGATAGGTGTGATACGGACTGATACACGGCGGATACATCAGTGATACATCAGTGATACGGACTGATACACGGCGGATACATCAGTGATATTTGTGTGATACGGACTGATACACGGCGGATACATCAGTGATACGTGTGTGATACGGACTGATACACGGCGGATACATCAGTGATATTTGTGTGATACGGACTGATACACGGCGGATACATCAATGATACGTGTGTGATACGGACTGATACACGGCGGATACATCAGTGATATGTGTGATACGGACTGATACACGGAGGATACATCAGTGATAGGTGTGTGATACGGACTGATACACGGCGGATACATCAGTGATACGTGTGTGATACGGACTGATACACGGCGGATACATCAGTGATAGGTGTGTGATACGGACTGATACACGGCGGATACATCAGTGATACGTGTGTGATACGGACTGATACACGGCGGATACATCAGTGATATTTGTGTGATACGGACTGATACACGGCGGATACATCAATGATACGTGTGTGATACGGACTGATACACGGCGGATACATCAGTGATATGTGTGATACGGACTGATACACGGCGGATACATCAGTGATAGGTGTGTGATACGGACTGATACACGGCAGATACATCAGTGATAGGTGTGTGATACGGACTGATACACGGCGGATACATCAGTGATAGGTGTGTGATACGGACTGATACACGGCGGATACATCAATGATACGTGTGTGATACGGACTGATACACGGCGGATACATCAGTGATAGGTGTGTGATACGGACTGATACACGGCGGATACATCAGTGATAGGTGTGTGATACGGACTGATACACGGCGGATACATCAATGATACGTGTGTGATACGGACTGATACACGGCGGATACATCAGTGATAGGTGTGTGATACGGACTGATACACGGCGGATACATCAGTGATAGGTGTGTGATACGGACTGATACACGGCGGATACATCAGTGATATGTGTGTGATACGGACTGATACACGGAGGATACATCAGTGATAGGTGTGTGATACGGACTGATACACGGCGGATACATCAGTGATAGGTGTGTGATACGGACTGATACACGGCGGATACATCAATGATACGTGTGTGATACGGACTGATACACGGCGGATACATCAGTGATACGTGTGTGATACGGACTGATACACGGCAGATACATCAGTGATAGGTGTGTGATACGGACTGATACACGGCGGATACATCAGTGATATGTGTGTGATACGGACTGATACACGGCGGATACATCAATGATACGTGTGTGATACGGACTGATACACGGCGGATACATCAGTGATAGGTGTGTGATACGGACTGATACACGGCGGATACATCAGTGATAGGTGTGTGATACGGACTGATACACGGCGGATACATCAGTGATAGGTGTGTGATACGGACTGATACACGGCGGATACATCAATGATACGTGTGTGATACGGACTGATACACGGCGGATACATCAGTGATAGGTGTGTGATACGGACTGATACACGGCGGATACATCAGTGATATGTGTGTGATACGGACTGATACACGGCGGATACATCAGTGATACGTGTGTGATACGGACTGATACACTGTGGATACATCAGTGATAGGTGTGTGATACGGACTGATACACGGCGGATACATCAATGATACGTGTGTGATACGGACTGATACACGGCGGATACATCAATGATACGTGTGTGATACGGACTGATACACGGCGGATACATCAGTGATAGGTGTGTGATACGGACTGATACACGGCGGATACATCAGTGATAGGTGTGTGATACGGACTGATACACGGCGGATACATCAGTGATACGTGTGTGATACGGACTGATACACGGCGGATACATCAGTGATATGTGTGTGATACGGACTGATACACGGCGGATACATCAGTGATAGGTGTGATACGGACTGATACACGGCGGATACATCAGTGATATGTGTGATACGGACTGATACACGGAGGATACATCAGTGATATTTGTGTGATACGGACTGATACACGGCGGATACATCAGTGATATGTGTGATACGGACTGATACACGGCGGATACATCAGTGATATGTGTGATACGGACTGATACACGGCGGATACATCAGTGATATGTGTGATACGGACTGATACACGGAGGATACATCAGTGATATTTGTGTGATACGGACTGATACACGGCGGATACATTTGATACATGGGATCTGCTGCTGATACTCGTTTGCTTCGTCTCGTGCGATATTCTGCGTGTGATCGTCGCCCGGTTACGGCTTCGTCTTATGTACGTGACGCTTCATCGTTAGTGGCAGTAGCGCTGCAGTTTTGCCGTTTTCAGTGACCGGGGACATTGTTATTTATATCTGTGCATAGGTGACACTCCTCGCAGGTCAGGGTTTGTTGCAATGTGCAGGTGGTTCTTTACTCCGACCAATCACAGGTTTGCTAAGTGCCGCCTGTTTCCAGGAGCCTGGTGGTGGCGGCAGTGTTATATGTGCACTATGGATGTTATACGGGGACGTCAGGACTGTGGGGGGCGATATTTACAGGCGGGAGGATTGTGCACCTCTAGTATCAGGACTGACGACAAAAGCGATACGTACAGATACCTGCAGTCCCATGTAACACCACAGATAATGTAGTAGATGTCACTTGCAGTCCTATGTAACAACACAGATAATGTAGTAGATGTCACTTGCAGTCCTTTGTAACACCACAGATAATGTAGTAGCCGTCACATGCAGTCCTATGTAACACCACAGATAATGTAGTAGCCGTCACCTGCAGTCCTATGTAACACCACAGATAATGTATATGTCACCAGCAGTCAGTCCCATGTAACACCACAGATAATGTAGATGTCACCTGCAGTCCCATGTAACACCACAGATAATGTAGATGTAACCTGCAGTCCCATGTAACACCACAGATAATGTAGTAGTCGTCACCTGCAGTCCCATGTAACACCACAGATAATGTAGTAGATGTCACCTGCAGTCCCATGTAACACCAGTGACAACACCGGGTTTCTTTATACCCATTGGTCAGACACATCTTTGGGGGGCGCTTTATCCTCACAGACAGGAATTATAAATACACTTCTGTACAAATGCTGGGAGTTGTAGTTTCACAATAGCTGAACACCTTTAGGCTCTGTGCACACACTGCGGATTCGCAGCTGTTTTCCATGAGTTTACAGTACAATGTAACCTATGGAAACAAGTGCACATGCTGCGGAATATACCACGCGGAAACGTAGCGTTTTTTTATTCGGCAGCGTGTCACTTCTTTGTGCGGATTCCGCGGCGGTTTACACCTGCTCCAAAGTAGGAATCCGCACAAAAACCGCTGTAAATCCACCGTGCAGTTTACCTGCGGAGTTACCAAAATCAGTGCTGAAAAATCCGCGCACCATTCCGCAGCGTGTACACATACCCTTAGAACTCGCTGCTGCTGTTGGAGATGCTGGGAGTTGTAGTTCCCCAGCAGTCCTCTGTGCAGCCTCTCCTGTGACCTTTGCTGCCTCCTGATGTGGGGCGTCTGTGGGTGGGGCAGGGGTGTTTCCGGCTCAGCCAATCAGAGCCGGCGCTGGGACATCTGCCCAGATGTTCCACCACATGGAAGCATTCACACTGCAGGCAGGTCCTGTCACCATTAACCCCCTCACCGCTGGCAGTGGCGGCATTACAAGGAGGCGCAGCCGATCCCAGAGCCAGGGGGACGCTGATGTATTAATACAAGGGTGCGATACAGTGCTCACCCCGATATAGTGCTCTCCCCGATATAGTGCTCTCCCCGATATAGTGCTCTCCTTGATATAGTGCTCACCCCGATATAGTGCTCTCCCCGATATAGTGCTCACCCCGATATAGTGCTCTCCCCGATATAGTGCTCTCCCCGATATAGTGCTCACCCCGATATAGTGCTCTCCCCGATATAGTGCTCTCCCCGATATAGTGCTCACCCCGATATAGTGCTCTCCCCGATATAGTGCTCACCCCGATATAGTGCTCTCCCCGATATAGTGCTCTCCCCGATATAGTGCTCACCCCGATATAGTGCTCTCCCCGATATAGTGCTCACCCCGATATAGTGCTCTCCCCGATATAGTGCTCTCCCCGATATAGTGCTCACCCCGATATAGTGCTCTCCCCGATATAGTGCTCTCCCCGATATAGTGCTCTCCTTGATATAGTGCTCACCCCGATATAGTGCTCTCCCCGATATAGTGCTCACCCCGATATAGTGCTCACCCCGATATAGTGCTCTCCCCGATATAGTGCTCACCCCGATATAGTGCTCTCCCCGATATAGTGCTCACCCCGATATAGTGCTCTCCCCGATATAGTGCTCTGCCCGATATAGTACTCTCCCCGATATAGTGCTCTCCCCGATATAGTACTCACCCCGATATAGTGCTCTCCCCGATATAGTGCTCACCCCGATATAGTGCTCTCCCCGATATAGTGCTCACCCCGATATAGTACTCACCCCGATATAGTGCTCTCCCCGATATAGTGCTCTGCCCGATATAGTACTCTCCCCGATATAGTGCTCTCCCCGATATAGTACTCACCCCGATATAGTGCTCACCCCGATATAGTACTCTCCCCGATATAGTGTCTCCCCTATATAGTGCTCTCCCCGGTATAGTGCTCACCCCGATATAGTGCTCTCCCCGATATAGTGCTCACCCCGATATAGTGCTCACCCCGATATAGTGCTCTCCCCGATATAGTGCTCACCCCGATATAGTGCTCACCCCGATATAGTGCTCTCCCCTATATAGTGCTCTCCCCGATATAGTGCTCTCCCCGATATAGTGCTCACCCCGATATAGTGATCACCCCGATATAGTACTCACCCCGATATAGTGCTCTCCCTGATATAGTGCTCACCCCGATATAATGCTCTCCCCGATATAGTGCTCACCCCGATATAGTGCTCACCCCGATATAGTCCTCTCCCCGATATAGTGCTCTCCCCGATATAGTGCTCTCCCCGATATAGTGCTCTCCCCGATATAGTGCTCACCCCGATATAGTGATCACCCCGATATAGTACTCACCCCGATATAGTGATCACCCCGATATAGTGCTCTCTCCGATATAGTGCTCACCCCGATATAATGATCACCCTGATATAGTGCTCTCCCCGATATAGTGCTCACCCCGATATAGTGCTCACCCCGATATAGTGCTCTCCCCGATATTGTGCTCACCCCGATATAGTGCTCACCCCGATATAGTGCTCTCCCCGATATTGTGCTCACCCCGATATAGTGCTCTCCCCGATATAGTGCTCTCCCCGATATAGTGCTCACCCCGATATAGTGCTTATCCCGATATAGTGCTCTCCCCGATATAGTGCTCACCCCGATATAGTGCTCTCCCCGATATAGTGCTCACCCCGATATAGTGCTCACCCCGATATAGTGCTCTCTCCGATATAGTGCTCTCCCCGATATAATGCTCACCCCGATATAGTGCTCTCCCCGATATAGTGCTCACCCCGATATAGTGCTCTCCCCGATATAGTGCTCACTCCGATATAGTGCTCTCCCCGATATAGTGCTCACCCCGATATAGTGCTCTCCCCGATATAGTGCTCACTCCGATATAGTGCTCACCCCGATATAGTGCTCTCCCCGATATAGTGCTCTCCCCGATATAATGCTCACCCCGATATAGTGCTCTCCCCGATAGTGTTCACTTCGATATAATGTTCACCCCGATATAATGCTCACCCCGATATAGTACTCTCCCCGATATAGTGCTCACCCCGATATAGTGCTCTCCCCGATATAGTGCTCTCCCCGATATAGTGCTCACCCCGATATAGTGCTCTCCCAGATATAGTGCTCTCCCAGATATAGTGCTCACCCCGATATAGTGCTCTCCCCGATATAGTGCTCACCCCGATATAATGCTTATCCCAATGCAGTACTCACCCTGATAGTAGACCCCAACATAATGCTCACCCTGATATAGTACTCACCCGATATAGTGCTCTCCCCGATATAGTGCTCTCCCCGATATAGTGCTCACCCCGATATAGTGCTCTCCCCGATATAGTGCTCACCCCGATATTGTGCTCACCCCGATATAGTGCTCTCCCCGATATAGTGCTCACCCCGATATAGTGCTCACCCCGATATAGTGCTCACCCCGATATAGTGCTCACCCCGATATAGTGCTCACCTCGATATAGTGCTCACCCCGATATAGTACTCACCCCGATATAGTGCTCTCCCCGATATTGTGCTCACCCCGATATAGTGCTCACCCCGATATAGTGCTCTCCCCGATATTGTGCTCACCCCGATATAGTGCTCTCCCCGATATAGTGCTCTTCCCGATATAGTGCTCACCTTGATATAATGCTTATCCCGATATAGTGCTCTCCCCGATATAGTGCTCACCCCGATATAGTGCTCACCCTGATATAGTGCTCTCCCCGATATAGTGCTCACCCCGATATAGTGCTCTCCCCGATATAGTGCTCACCCCGATATAGTGCTCACCCCGATATAGTGCTCTCCCCGATATAATGCTCACCCCGATATAGTGCTCTCCCCGATATAGTGCTCACCCCGATATAGTGCTCTCCCCGATATAATGCTCACCCCGATATAGTGCTCTCCCCGATAGTGCTCACTTCGATATAATGTTCACCCCGATATAATGCTCACCCCGATATAATGCTCACCCCGATATAGTACTCTCCCCGATAAAGTGCTCACCCCGATATAGTGCTCACCCCGATATAGTGCTCACCCTGATATAGTGCTCTCCCAGATATAGTGCTCTCCCAGATATAGTGCTCACCCCGATATAGTGCTCTCCCCGATATAGTGCTCACCCCGATATAATGCTTATCCCAATGCAGTACTCACCCTGATAGTATACCCCAACATAATGCTCACCCTGATATAGTACTCACCCCGATATAACTGTGCTGGATGTAGTAACACCTCAATATAACACTGCCGGAAGTGTAATACTCACCCCGATATAATGCTTACCTCAATGTAGTACTCACCCCGATACAGTACTTACCCCGATATAGTATCTTGATATACACTGTGTGCAGAATTATTCGGAAAGTTGTATTTTGATCACATGATACTTTTTATACATGTTTTCCTACTCCAAGCTGTTCAGGCTGAGAGCCAACTAACAATGCAGTAAATCAGGTGATTGCATCTCTGTGATGAGGAGGGGTGTTGTCTAATGACATCAGAACCCTATATAAGGTGTGCTTAATTATTAGGCAACTTCCTTTCCTTTTGCAAATTGGGTCAGAAGAGAGATTTGACGGCTCTGAAAAGTCCAGAATTGTGAGATGTCTTGCAGAGGGAAGCAGCAGTCTGGAAATTGCCAAACTTTTGAAGCGTGATCCCCGAACAATCAAGTGTTTCATGGCAAATAGCCAACAGGGTGGCAAGAAGCGTGTTGGGCAAAAAAGGCGCAAAATAACTGCCCATGAATTGAGGAAAATCAAGCGTGAAGCTGCCAAGAAGCCATTTGCCCCCAGTTTTGCCGTATTTCAGAGCTGCAACGTAAGGCGAGGTTCACACTTGCGTTGTGCAGTCCGTTCAACATCTGCTAGCTCCATCTGCGCTACTAGTGACGGACCCGCAAACGCTTCAGCCCGCGTCTCGGGTCCGTCACTAAATGACGGCACATCGCTACCGCACACCCATTGTGGGCGTGCGCTAGCGATGCGTTCGCCATTGACAGTAATGGAGGCGTTAACGGACTACGTTACATCGCGTTATGCCGCGGTGTAACGTAGTCCGTTAAACGGGTTCACACAACGCAGTGTGAACCCCGCCTTACTGGAGTAACAAAAAGCACAAGGTGTGCGATACTCAGGGACATGGCCAAGGTAAGGAAGGTTGAAAAATGACCACCTCTGAACAAGAAACATAAGATAAAACGTCCAGACTGGGCCAAGAAATATCTTCAGACTGACTCTTCAAAGGTTTTATGGACTGATTAAATGAGAGTGACTCTTGATGGGCCGGATGGACGGGCCAGAGGCCGGATCAGTAAAGGGCAGAGAGCTCCACTCCGACTCAGACCCAGCAAGGTGGAGGTGGGGGACTGGTCTGGGCTGGGATCATCAAAGATGGACTTGTGGGACCTTCTCGGGTTGAGGATGGAGTGAAGCTCAACTCCCGGACCTACTGCCAGTTTCTGGAAGACTTTTTCAAGCAGTGGTGCAGGAAGAAGTCGGTATCGTTCAAGAAAAACTTGATTTTCATGCAGGACAATGCTCCATCACATGCCTCCACCTTCTCCACAGCGTGGCTGGCCAGTAAAGGTCTCAAAGAAGAAAAAATAATGACATGGCCCCTTGTTCACCCGATCTGGACCCCATAGAGATCCTGTGAGATCTACAGGGAGGGAGAACAGTCCACCTCTCGGAGCAGTGTCCGGAGGCTGTGGTGGCCGCTGCACCAATGTTGGCCGTAAATAGATCAAGCAACTGACAGAATCTATGGATGGAGGCTGCCGAGCGTCATCAAAAAGAAAGGGGCTATATTGGGCACTCATTTTTGGGGGTTTTGTTTTTGCATGTCAGACATGTTTATTTCTAAATTTTGTGCAGTTATATTGGTTTACCTGGTGAAAATAAACACGTGAGATGGGAATATATTTGGTTTTTATTAAGTTGCCTAATAATTCTGCACAGTAATAGTTACCTGCACAGACAGATATCCTCCTAAGATAGCGAAATCTAAAAACCCCACTCCAACTTCCAAAAATATTAAGCTTTGATATCTGAGTCTTTTGGGTTGACTGAGAACATAGTTGTTGATCAATAATAAAAATCATCTCTAAAATACAACTTGCCTAATAATTCTGCACACAGTGTAAAATTCACCCAATATACTACCCATGTTATGACCTGACCCCGTTCTAGTTCTCACCTAGATATAATGCTCGCCCCAATATAGTAAACACCCTGATATAATACCACTATATAATGTTCACCCCGATATAGTACTCACCTCAATATAATGCTCACCCCAACAATTGTACACACCCCGATATAATGCTCACCCTGATATAATACCACGATATAATGCTCACCTCGATATAGTACTCATCCTCATATAATACGCCGATATAATCTGACCCTGATATATTACTCACCCCGAAATAATACCCCAATATAATGCTCACCCAGATATAATATTGCTATATAATGCTCACCCCAATATAGTACTCACCCCAATGTAGTACCCCGATATAATGCTCACCCTGATATAGTACCTCAATATAACGGTGCTGAATGTAGCAACACCTCAAGATAACTGCCGCATGTAGCAACACCCTGAGATAACAGAGCGGGATGCATACCTCCCAACTTTTGAAAGAAGGGAAAGAAGGACAAAGTTTAGGCCACACCTCTGTCCACACCCATTCACAACTAGTCACACCCATATCCACGCCCCAACCACACACATTTAGCACTGTTGATCACACTGTTTCATAATAATTATGAACAAAAAATATGGCCACACAGTGCTCCATACTGTATAATGGCAACACATGATGCTCCATACTGTATAATGGCCACACATGATGCTCCATACTGTATAATGGCCGCACATGATGCTCCATACTGTATAATGGCCGCACATGATGCTCCATCTATATATATTATTGTCTAAGGGTTTTTCCGTCTGTCTGTCTGTCTGTCTGTCTGTCTGTCTGTCTGTCCTGGAAATCCCGCATCTCTGATTGGTAGAGGCCGCCAGGCCTCGACCAATCAGAGACTGGCACAACATCGACGTAGATATCCCGCGTCTCTGATTGGTCGAGACCGCCAGGCCTCGACCAATCAGCAACGGGCACAGCGACGATGATGTCATAAAGGACGTAGACATCCCGCGTCTCTGATTGGTCGAGGCCGCCAGGCCTCGACCAATCAGCAACGAGCACAGCGACGATGCTGATTGGTCGAGGCCGCCTCGACCAATCAGCAACGGGCACAGCGACGATGATGTCATAAAGGACGTAGACATCTCACGTTTCTGATTCAGCGACGGGCACAGTATCGACGTAGATGTCATAATGGTTGCCATGGCGACGATGATGTCATAAAGGTTGCCTCGACCAATCAGCGACGGGCACAGTCTGCCGCGAATTCTGGAATCATCATTGTCCATATACTACAGGGACATGCATATTCTAGAATACCCGATGCATTAGAATCGGGCCACAATCTAGTACTGTATAATGGCCACACACAGTGCTCTATACTATATAATGGCCACACATGATGCTCCATACTGTATAATGGCCACACATGATGCTCCATACTGTATAATGGCCACACACAGTGCTCTATACTATATAATGGCCACACATGATGCTCTATACTATATAATGGCTCCACATGATGCTCCATACTGTATAATGGCCGCACATGATGCTCCATACTGTATAATGGCCACACATGATGCTCCATACTGTATAATGACCACACATGATGCTCCATACTGTATAATGGCCGCACATGATGCTCCATACTGTATAATGACCGCACATGATGCTCCATACTGTATAATGGCCACACATGATGCTCCATACTGTATAATGGCCACACATGATGCTCCATACTGTATAATGGCCACACATGATGCTCCATACTGTATAATGGCCGCACATGATGCTCCATACTGTATAATGACCGCACATGATGCTCCATACTGTATAATGACCGCACATGATGCTCCATACTGTATAATGACCGCACATGATGCTCCATACTGTGTAATGGCCACAAATGATGCTCCATACTGTATAATGGCCGCACATGATGCTCCATACTGTATAATGACCACGCAGTGCTCCACATACTGTATAATGGCCACATAATGCTCCATACTGTATAATGGCCACACATGATGCTTCATACTGTATAATGGCCACATAATGCTCCATACTGTATAATGGCTCCACATGATGCTCCATACTGTATAATGGCCACACATGATGCTCCATACTGTATAATGGCCACACATGATGCTCCATACTGTATAATGGCCACACATGATGCTCAATACTGTATAATGGCCGCACATGATGCTCCATACTGTATAATGGCCACACATGATGCTCCATACTGTATAATGGCCACACATGATATTGCGTTCAGTATAATGGCCACACATAGTTACTCCTACACATGCGGCTGCACTCCGTACACCTTGCACACACACTGCTCCACTCCGTACACCTCATACACACACCGCTCTGCTCCGTGCACCTCATACACAAACGGGTCTGCTACATCCACACTGTAAACCCCTCCTGACCCCACACATAAGCTTACCCTCATCCATCACCATGACAGCACGGCAGAGTCCTGCAATACACGGAGGCCCTTGATCATGTGACTCCTTAATCCTCCCCTCCTATGACCTCATCACAGGTCCTGTGCGCACAGAGCAGAGGCAGCCATATATGTGGTGTGTGGCTCTCTGCGGCTCTGCAGTGCGGGACAAGTACAGTCCTGCCATGACCGCGGGGCAGACTCTCAAAATCCGGACTGCCCCGCGGGATACGGGATGGTTGGGAGGTGTGCCAAATGTAGCAACACCCTGAGATAACAGCCGGATGTAGCAACACCCCGAGATAACAGCCAGATGTAGCAACACCCCGAGATAACGATGCTGGATGTAGCAACACCCCGAGATAACAGCCAGATGTAGCAACACCCCGAGATAACAGCCAGATGTAGCAACACCCTGTGATAACAGTGCTGGATGTAGCAACACCCTGAGATAACAGCCGGATGTAGTAACACCTAAAGATAATGGTGCTGGATGTGGTAACACTCCAAGATAACGGTGCCTGATGTAGCAACACCCCGAGATAACGGTGCCTGATGTAGCAACACCCCGAGATAACGGTGCCTGATGTAGCAACAGCCCGAGTTAACGGTGCCAGATGTAGCAACACCCTGAGATAACGCTGCCAGATGTAGCAACACCCTGAGAGAACGGTTCTGGATGTAGCAACACCCCGAGATAACGGTGCCAGATGTAGCAACACCCTGAGATAACAGTGCCAGAAGTAGCAACACCCTGAGATAACGGTGCCAGAAGTAGCAACACCCTGAGATAACGGTTCCAGATGTAGCAACACCCCAAGATAACGGTGCCAGATGTAGCAACACCCCGAGATAACGGTGCTGGATGTAGCAACACCCCGAGATAATGGTGCTGGATGTAGCAACACCCCGAGATAACCGTGCAGGATGTAGCAGCATCCCGAGATAACTGCCGGATGTAGCAACACCCCGAGATAATGGTGCGGGATGTAGCAACACCCCGAGATAACGGTGCCAGATGTAGCAACACCCTGAGATAACGGTGCCAGATGTAGCAACACCCCAAGATAATGGTGCGGGATGTAGCAACACCCCGAGATAACGGTGCCAGATGTAGCAACACCCTGAGATAACTGTGCCAGATGTAGCAACACCCCAAGATAATGGTGCGGGATGTAGCAACACCCCGAGATAACGGTGCCAGATGTAGCAACACCCCGAGATAACTGTGCCGGATGTAGCAATCCCCTGATATAACGGTGTCGGATGTAGCAACATCCCGAGATAACAGAGCCAGATCTAGCAACACCCTGAGATAACAGCCAGATGTAGCAACACCCTGAGATAACTGTGCTGGATGTAGCAACACCCTGAGATAACGGTGCTGGATGTAGCAACACCCCGAGATAACGGTGCTGGATGTAGCAACACCCCGAGATAACGGTGCCGGATGTAACATAGTAACATAGTTAGTAAGGCCGAAAAAAGCCATTTGTCCATCCAGTTCAGCCTATATTCCATCAGAATAAATACCCAGATCTACGTCCTTCTACAGAACCTAATAATTGTATGATACAATATTGTTCTGCTCCAGGAAGACATCCAGGCCTCTCTTGAACCCCTCGACTGAGTTCGCCATCACCACCTCCTCAGGCAAGCAATTCCAGATTCTCACTGCCCTAACAGTAAAGAATCCTCTTCTATGTTGGTGGAAAAACCTTCTCTCCTCCAGACGCAAAGAATGCCCCCTTGTGCCCGTCACCTTCCTTGGTATAAACAGATCCTCAGCGAGATATTTGTATTGTCCCCTTATATACTTATACATGGTTATTAGATCGCCCCTCAGTCGTCTTTTTTCTAGACTAAATAATCCTAATTTCGCTAATCTATCTGGGTATTGTAGTTCTCCCATCCCCTTTATTAATTTTGTTGCCCTCCTTTGTACTCTCTCTAGTTCCATTATATCCTTCCTGAGCACCGGTGCCCAAAACTGGACACAGTACTCCATGTGCGGTCTAACTAGGGATTTGTACAGAGGCAGTATAATGCTCTCATCATGTGTATCCAGACCTCTTTTAATGCACCCCATGATCCTGTTTGCCTTGGCAGCTGCTGCCTGGCACTGGCTGCTCCAGGTAAGTTTATCATTAACTAGGATCCCCAAGTCCTTCTCCCTGTCAGATTTACCCAGTGGTTTCCCGTTCAGTGTGTAATGGTGATATTGATTCCCTCTTCCCATGTGTATAACCTTACATTTATCATTGTTAAACCTCATCTGCCACCTTTCAGCCCAAGTTTCCAACTTATCCAGATCCATCTGTAGCAGAATACTATCTTCTCTTGTATTAACTGCTTTACATAGTTTTGTATCATCTGCAAATATCGATATTTTACTGTGTAAACCTTCTACCAGATCATTAATGAATATGTTGAAGAGAACAGGTCCCAATACTGACCCCTGCGGTACCCCACTGGTCACAGCGACCCAGTTAGAGACTATACCATTTATAACCACCCTCTGCTTTCTATCACTAAGCCAGTTACTAACCCATTTACACACATTTTCCCCCAGACCAAGCATTCTCATTTTGTGTACCAACCTCTTGTGCGGCACGGTATCAAACGCTTTGGAAAAATCGAGATATACCACGTCCAATGACTCACCGTGGTCCAGCCTATAGCTTACCTCTTCATAAAAACTGATTAGATTGGTTTGACAGGAGCGATTTCTCATGTAGCAACACCATGAGATAACAGTGCCAGATGTGGCAACACCCCACGATAACGGTTCCGGTTGTAGCAACAGCCCGAGTCTAAGTGCTTGATGTAACAACATCCCGGGATAGCAGAGCCAGATGTAGCAACACCCTGAGATAACAATGCTGTATGTAGCAACACCCTGAGATAACAGTGCCGGATGCACTCTGTGCTCTCTGTGCGCTCTGTGCTTTCTGTGCTCTCAGTGTGCTCTGTGCTTTCTGTGCTCTGTGCTTTCTGTGCTCTCTGTGCTTTATGTGCGTTGTGTGCTCTGTGCTTTATGTGCTCTCTGTGCTTTCTGTGCTCTCAGTGTGCTCTGTGCTTTCTGTGCTCTGTGCTTTATGTGCTCTCTGTGCTTTATGTGCTCTCTGTGCTTTCTGTGCTCTCAGTGTGCTCTGTGCTTTCTGTGCTCTGTGCTTTATGTGCTCTCTGTGCTTTATGTGCGTTGTGTGCTCTGTGCTTTCTGTGCTCTCTGTGCGCTCTGTGCTTGTGCTCTGCGTCATTTATTGAGTACTGCTATTCTCTGTGCAGAAAAACCCATAGACCCCAGTTAATATTTGGCTTAGGGCAGCTGCATCTTTCCTTTCCCCCTGGGCCTGTGTGACTGTAAGCTGTGGGAGTGGAGTGGATGCATCTTGACTCTGCGGCCAGGTGGAGTAAGATGCAACAAAATGTGCACCTTTTTTCTGCTGCCTCAGATAGTTCAGTAAATGTCCCCTCGTGTCCCTGAGACTGTGTGCTGTGATAGGGGAGGAAGAGCCGCAGGAGGAGACATCTGAGGTTACCGCCACCATGCCTGGCTTGGCTCCTTCCACAGTCGGTGCATTAATACTCCATCATTGGCTGCTCTCTACTGGTTATTTCTGCCTCTCTGGCAGCAAACTTAATTCTGCACCATTTCTTCCTTCCATAAACATAGGATTAACGAGCGGATTAATTACTGAATTGTCAGCGAGCGGCGGGAGAGCGACCACCGCCAGCATCTGCCCTATATGAATAAATGATGGGATTGTGCAGATCCCGAGTCTCCAGCACCAGCTCCAGAACCTTCATTGATGCGAAGTGTGGAAAGGTCATGAGTGGGGGACACTGGGGTGCGACTGCTAAATATTTCACAGCCCCCGGTGTGCGAGGCAAATGTCACCGCCGCCTGCCGCAAAGGATGGCGGAAAAAGCGGCATCCTGGGGCCATTAAAGGGACAGGACACTGACAATAAGGGCAATGGCACCATAAAGACCAAGTGCAGTGGGTGGCTATAGAGACCCTCCGCCTTATGCTACATGAGCTGTTGGACGACCGATGGGCATGCAGGACCACCCGGCTAGAAAAGCAGCACCGGCTTCTACTCGCCATTTACAGTGCAGGTGCATGTAATCTATCGCTCCCTGCTATCAGCCAATACATGAATCTCTAGCATTTCTTCTATACGTTTCCTGGATATCTGGGGGACGAGCCACATCTCAGGTTCTGGAATAGCAAGTGTCCCATGTAGAGGTAAACCTGCATTGTAGACCCCGTGTGGATATCGGAGCCCCCTGCCTGATGCCCTTTCCTAGTTTCGTGTACCCCCTTCCCCACCAGACTCTGCAGTTTTAGTAACTTCTCCCACATGTGGCGGTCCTGACACATTGTGACTCAGCAGCTTTCTCTGGCGGGTTACAATGCGAAGTGAAGCTGGAGGACGACTGCCGATCCTAGAAGGCGTCCTGCTTCATCAATTCAGGACCCCAATGGCAGGAAAAACATTCGATGCCTCCTGCACCTTCCTGCAATGTCATCATTGCTGCTATTCAAGGCTGGTAAAAATAATAATAATGTGATATTGACTGCAGCGGACACATGACATCAGCGCCCTCTGGCTCTATGAATCTGTATGTATTGAGTCCGCACATAACTCCCTATATACAGTGTGAGCCCCCACATAGCCTCCTATATACAGTGTGAGCCCCCACATAGCCTCCTATATACAGTGTGAGCCCCCACATAGCCTCCTATATACAGTGTGAGCCCCCACATAGCCTCCTATATACAGTGTGAGCCCTCACATAGCCTCCTATATACAGTGTGAGCCCCCACATAGCCTCCTATATACAGTGTGAGCCCTTACATAGCCTCCTGTATACAGTGTGAGCCCCCACATAGCCTCCTATATACAATGTGAGCCCTTACATAGCCTCCTGTATACAGTGTGAGCCTACATATAGCCTCTGATATACAGTGTGAGCCCTCACATAGCCTCCTATATACAGTATGAGCCCACATATAGCTTCCTATATACAGTGTGAGCCCCCACATAGCCTCCTATATACAGTGTGAGCCCTCACATAGCCTCCTATATACAGTGTCAGCCCCCACATAGCCTCCTATATACAGTGTGAGCCCTCACATAGCCTCCTATATACAGTGTGAGCCCTCACATAGCCTCTGATATACAGTGTGAGCCCTCACATAGCCTCCTATATACAGTGTGAGCCCCCACATAGCCTCCTATATACAGTGTGAGCCCTCACATAGCCTCCTATATACAGTGTCAGCCCCCACGTAGCCTCCTATATACAGTGTGAGCCCTCACATAGCCTCCTATACAGTGTGAGCCCTTACATAGCCTCCTGTATACAGTGTGAGCCCACATATAGCCTGCGATATACAGTGTGAGCCCTCACATAGCCTCCTATATACAGTGTGAGCCCCCACATAGCCTCCTATATACAGTGTGAGCCCCCACATAGCCTCCTATATACAGTATGAGCCCACATATAGCTTCCTATATACAGTGTGAGCCCCCACATAGCCTCCTGTATACAGTGTGAGCCCCCACATAGCCTCCTATATACAGTATGAGCCCACATATAGCTTCCTATATACAGTGTGAGCCCTCACATAGCCTCCTATATACAGTATGAGCCCACATATAGCTTCCTATATACAGTGTGAGCCCTCACATAGCCTCCTATATACAGTGTCAGCCCCCACATAGCCTCCTATATACAGTGTGAGCCCTCACATAGCCTCCTATACAGTGTGAGCCCTTACATAGCCTCCTGTATACAGTGTGAGCCCACATATAGCCTGCAATATAGTGTGAGCCCTCACATAG
>NC_091284.1:10795199-10797699 GCF_032444005.1 Ranitomeya imitator | reverse complement strand
CTCCTCCTGTATATATACACTGCACAGTACCACTCCTCCTGTATATATACACTGCACAGTACCACTCCTCCTGTATATATATACTGCAAAGTACCACTCCTCCTGTATATATATACACTGTACAGTACCACTCCTCCTATCCTGTATATATACACTGCACAGTACCACTCCTCATGTCATGTATATATACACTGCACAGTACCACTCCTCCTGTCCTGTATATATACACTGCACAGTACCTCTCCTCCTGTCCTGTATATACACACTGCACAGTACCACTCCTCCTGTCCTGTATATACACACTGCACAGTACCACTCCTCCTATCCTGTATATATACACTGCACAGTACCACTCCTCCTGTATATATACACCGCACAGTACCACTCCTCCTGTATATATATACTGCAAAGTACCACTCCTCCTATCCTGTATATATACACTGCACAGTACCACTCCTCCTGTATATATATACTGCAAAGTACCACTCCTCCTGTCCTGTATATATACACTGCACAGTACCACTCCTCCTATCCTGTATATATACACCGCACAGTACCACTCCTCCTGTCCTGTATATATACACTGCACAGCACCACTCCTCCTGTATATATACACTGCACAGTACCACTCCTCCTGTCCTGTATATATACACTGCACAGTACCACTCCTCCGGTCCTGTATATATACACTGCACAGTACCACTCCTCCTGTATATATACACCGCAGAGTACCACTCCTCCTGTATATATACACCGCACAGTACCACTCCTCCTGTATATATACACTGCAAAGTACCACTCCTCCTGTATATATACACTGCACAGTACCACTGCCCTGTATATATACACTGCACAGTACCACTGCCCTGTATATATACACTGCACAGTACCACTGCCCTGTATATATACACTGCACAGTACCACTGCCCTGTATATATACACTGCACAGTACCACTGCCCTGTATATATACACTGCACAGTACTGCTCCTCCTGTCCTGTATATATACACCGCACAGTACCACTGCCCTGTATATATACACTGCACAGTACTGCTCCTCCTGTCCTGTATATATACACTGCACAGTACTGCTCCTCCTGTCCTGTATATATACACTGCACAGTACCACTCCTCCTGTCCTGTATATATACACTGCACAGTACCACTCCTCCTGTCCTGTATATATACACTGCACAGTACCGCTCCTTCTGTATATATACACTGCACAGTACCACTCCTCCTGTCCTGTATATATACACTGCACAATACCACTCCTCCTGTCCTATATATATACACTGCACAGTACCTCTCCTCCTGTCCTGTATATACACACTGCACAGTACCACTCCTCCTGTCCTGTATATATACACTGCACAGTACCACTCCTCCGTTCCTGTATATATACACTGCACAGTACCACTCCTCCTGTCCTGTATATATACACTGCACAGTACCACTCCTCCTGTATATATACACCGCACAGTACCACTCCTCCTGTCCTGTATATATACACTGCACAGTACCACTCCTCCTGTATATATACACTGCACAATACCACTCCTCCTGTGTATATATACACTGCACAGTACCACTCCTCCTGTCCTGTATATATACACTGCACAGTACCGCTCCTTCTGTATATATACACTGCACAGTACCACTCCTCCTGTCCTGTATATATACACTGCACAGTACCACTCCTCCTGTCCTGTATATATACACTGCACAGTACCGCTCCTCCTGTCCTGTATATATACACTGCACAGTACCACTCCTCCTGTCCTGTATATATACACTGCACAGTACCACTCCTCCTGTCCTGTATATATACACTGCACAGTACTGCTCCTCCTGTCCTGTGTATATACACTGCACAGTACCACTCCTCCTGTCCTGTATATATACACTGCACAGTACCGCTCCTCCTGTATATATACACTGCACAGTACCACTCCTCATGTCCTGTATATATACACTGCACAGTACCACTCGTCCTGTCCTGTATATATACACTGCACAGTACCGCTCCTCCTGTATATATACACTGCACAGTACCACTCCTCATGTCCTGTATATATACACTGCACAGTACCACTCCTCATGTCCTGTATATATACACTGCACAGTACCACTCCTCCTGTCCTTTATATATACACTGCACAGTACCACTCCTCCTATCCTGTATATATACACTGCACAGTACCTCTCCTCCTGTCCTGTATATACACACTGCACAGTACCACTCCTCCTGTCCTGTATATATACACTGCAAAGTACCACTCCTCCTGTATATATACACTGCACAGTACCACTCTTCCTGTATATATATATTCCAAACTACCACTCCTCCTATCCTGTATATATACACTGCACAGTACCACTCCTCATGTCCTGTATATATACACTGCACAGTACCGCTCCTCCTGTCCTGTATATATACACTGCACAGTACCTCTCCTCCTGTCCTGTATATACACACTGCACAGTACCACTCCTCCTGT